>NC_051184.2:41446943-41616852 GCF_013339695.2 Rhipicephalus sanguineus | reverse complement strand
AAAAAAAAAACTTCGGCTATGCCCCTGCTATATAAGTATTACGCAGTATCCTCACAGGTACTATTACATCCACACTCATCAAGCAGTTTTTGTTCAACCATGACGCTGTACGTTGACGGTCTAAAATGTCATGGTTGAGGCCATAATGGGTTTCACAGTGCATACGCGGTGATGACATACAAGATGCGCCTTTCAGCATTGGTCTGGCTGTGTGAACCTCTTTGGATGCGGCAAGAGGCACCTTAGTTCCCGCGAACCATATAGCAAGGATCCCCATATATTGTCGGCAGGCCTCGTGTTCTTAGATTCAAGGATATCAAGGAGACACAGGCTCCCGCGTTTTCGCGAGTGTGCAGGCGTTTCGCACGTACTTCCAGCGGAATCCCTAACGCGCGTTTATTGCACGAGGAAATGCGCCAGCTGTTTTTAGGCATAGAACGGCGCCTATTGCTTTGCGCCAGCTACGGCCCCAATTGCGTAACAAACCGTGAGCTATCAGCGTGAACCATAGCGTGCGCAGGTTTCCCATCAAGGGGCGGGGGGGGGGGTGGCGATGGTTCATCGCAGCTTATGATGGTTAGCGCAAACGCAACACGGACGACCATCATGAGCATTTTCCACTCGCCCAATCCGCTACCCTCCTACAGTTCATCGCAGCGCCCTCCTCCCTAATCAATGTATGGGGCAGAGTTTGCCCCCTCCCTCCTCTTAGGTGAGTATGCCCCCCTCCCCCCCGTTCGCTCGCTTATGGCGTGCACATAAACGGCCTCGACGAAGGCGCCGCGTCAAATGGCCAAGCCGCGCGATCTCCAAGCCAGCGCCTCCTTCCAGCTGTCGCTTCTCTCGCAGCTTGACACAGCAGTGCCGGCCGGAATCGCCCACAGGGACGCTAGAAATTCATTCGCGTTTTTTCCTCCGCACCTTTACTGTCGCGATTACGACTCCTGGGATTCTTTCTCACTTCATTCTTTCCTATCTTCTACATCTCTCTATCCCTTACGTCGCCAACGCCAAGCCGTGCTCTCTACACAATGGGCGCGGAAATGGCGTCTTTTCCTCGTCGCAATGAATCACTCCCTCCAGTGCTCTCTCTCTGCGACCTGCAATTTACCGGTGCAGATCCTTTTCTTTAAGTGACCTGCGTGATGCACTGAGCGAGGCGCCGTCCTCATTACTGCCAGCTTACATCCCAGCTTGGCGCCTGAGTTCAGTGCGGCGACTTCGTGAGTAACGAACGCAGTAATGAGGCAGAAGGCGGAGTCGCGATTTGCACTGCGGAAAGACAGCTTGCGCACATTCATGAAACATTGCACTCTGCTAAAGTTCCAGCGCGCTCCTACCTACAGTGACTTTCGGAAGCACTCCGCGTTTAGTGCTCTCTTATATATATATATTGTAGAGAAGAAGAGTGACCTCAGCGGCATTGCTGTGCGCCTTAGCGGCGACAAGGACCTTTCCGCTTGGTTCCAGCCTGCGACGACGCCTTCACCAATTACGCCGTCTCTTAACTTCGCCGCCCATCCTCCGCCACTTCGATCCTGCCGCTCCTACGGAGATTCACACTGATGCCAGCGGCGTCGGACTTGGCGCTGTGCTCGCGCAACGAAAGCCAGGTTTCATGAATATGTCGTCGCCTACGCGAGCCGAACTCTGACGAAAGCCGAGGCTAACTACTCGGTTACCGAAAAGAGTGTTTAGTGATTATTTGAGCCCTTGGTAAATTTCGCCCTTACCTGTATGGTCATGCATTTGACGTAGTCACTGACCACCACGCCCTTTGTTGGCTATCCACTCTTAAGCCCGTCTGGACGTCTTGCTCGCTGGGCCCTCAAACTTCAGGAGTACGGCATCCGCGTTATTTACAGATCCGGTCGCAAGCACACGGACGCTGACGCCCTTTCTCGCTCACCGGTATCGGATGACGGTGCTTACCTATCTGCCCTTGAGCCTGCACTTGCATCACCCGCCCTACGCAACATAACGGCGGAGCAACGGAAGGATCCCTGGATCAGTGCCCTCCTCGGCATCCTTTCTGATCCTGCCACCTCTTCCTCGTCTCGTGCTCTCCGCCGCCAGGCTACCAACTTTTGCATCCGGGATGACCTTCTTTATCGACGCAACCACCTTTCCGACGGGCGCAAGTGGCTTCTTGTGATACCCTGCCATCTCCGAGCTGTTATATGCGATGCTTTCCACGCGGACCCACAGTGCGCACATGCAGGCCTCTTCAAGACATACGCTAGGCTTCGACTACGATTTTATTGGCGCGGCATGTATAACAACGTGCGGAAGTTCATTCGCTCGTGTGCTCAGTGCCAACGACGAAAGTTACCTGCCGCACCAGTCTATCCGTCGCAACCTCTTCCTGTCCTAGTCGACCCTTTGACCGTGTTGACATTGACATATACGGACCGCTGCCATCAACTCTAGGAGGTAACCGCTAGATTATCGTTGCGATAGACCACCTGACACGATATGCCGAAACAGCCGCACTGCCGACTGCCACTGCTCGTGACGTTGCAACATTTCTGTTGCGACATTTCGTTTTGCGCCATGGTGCCCCTCGCGAGCTCCTAAGCGATAGAGGCCGTGCCTTCCTTGCCGACGCTTTGAACGCACTACTTGACGAATGCCGAATCGTGCACCGCACAAGTACAGCGTACCATCCGCAAACGAACGGCATGACAGAGCGCTTCAACCGTACTCTTGGCGATATGCTATCAATGTACGTCGCCTCTGATCATTCAAATTGGGACCAAGTTCTGCCTTTCGTCACCTACGCTTACAATGCTGCGGTACAAGCTACTGCTGAATTTTCTCCGTACTTTCTTCTATACGGACGAGAACCTTCTAATACGATTGACACCATTCTACCATATAAGCCTGACCAGTCTGAAAGTACCCCTCTGTCCGAAGCTGCCCGACATGCTGAAGAATGCCGCCAGCTTGCCCGCTCCTTTTCTACTGAGGACCAGTGGCAGCAGCAATCCCGTCAACCTGGCGACCGTTCGGCACCAACGTTTTCCCCTGGCTCTTTGGTATGGCTTCGGGTACCCGCTACCGCACCCGGCCGCTCCGCAAAACTCGTTCCGAAATACCTTGGACCATACCGCGTTGTAGAGCAAACGTCCTCCGTCAATTACCTCGTGGAGCCCATCACGCCATCGACAGATCTACGCTATCGTGGCCGTGAACTTGTCCACGTCTCTCGCATCAAGCCGTATTACGACCCAATCGTTGTGTCCTCACCCTAAGCCGCCAGGATGGCGCCTTTTTTCTGCGGAGGGCGATTGTAGAGAAGAAGAGTGGCCTCAGCGGCATTGCTCTGCGCCTCAGCGGCATCGCCATCGCCGTGAGCTCGTGGTTGCTGCGCTTGGCCGAATATATATATATATATATATATATATATATATATATATATATATAATATATATATATATATATATATATATATAATATATATATATATATATATATATAATATATATATATATATATATAGCAGGGAAGTACAACTGCATCAGTTCTTGCACTTCTGGGTTAGTTAATCAGCTCAGCCTAATAATTTCGTCCGGGACTGTGGTGATGCCACTGGACAGCGTTTCGAAGGTGTTGAAATTTCCGCTTCGGCGACAGCTTGGACTCTTTCCGTGAGCGTAGCGAAAAATTTTCTTTCGGGGTGTGCCTTTGTATGTGTGTGCGATGGAATCCGAACCCACAACCTTCGAAATGCGCAGTTCGAAGGTTGTGGGTGCAGACCCCACCGACGGAAAGGGTGCTCTTTCGTCCGCTTTAATTCAACGTATGCCACACGTACTGAACTACAGTTAAAAACGACAAATAATGTCCCCTATGGTTTCCTTGGCTTAATTGTCAGTTGGATTCATTTGTTGGTGTTAACATCAATTAAGGCGAAAGCATTAGATGTCTCATCAAACGCGAAAAATGGCCAGTGGCGTCGGCGTCAACACTAACGATGCAAAGAAACATCATGTTATGACGTCACCATATGATGTGCATGGTGAGCATGGTGTCACAAGTCGCCATGACGTCACTATGTGGTCGCCATAAGGTGATCATGATGTCACTATGGCGACACATAACAGGACGTTACATGATGACGTCATCATATGACGTCATCGCCTGGTTAAAGGTGGGGCGATCCTGGGGGCACTGCGAAATCACGAGAGGTACAGAAAGCTTCCAATACCTCCGATCACGGAGGCAATGCAAAACCACGTTAGGTGCTGAAAGCTTTCGGGGAGTGGATGGGAGGATCGATACAATGCACTGAGAAGAAAAACAGAAAAACATGGCTTTTAACCTTCGAGTCGTCTCAGGCGAATGCATAGGGAACCGTGCCACTTTTGAAAGCGGTGCTTGATTGGACGTCATCGACAGCCGGTTTTTCTGTAGATTCAGCTACATTTCTGTTACCATTATAGATACTGAACATTCAAACGCCAGGTATGTCCAAAGTTATGTAGTAAAGAAAACCAAATATCATCATTACATCAGCACAGAAAATTACTGCCGTATGTTGAACTGGCTTTAACGAACCTCGTGGCAGTGTCAGCCCTTGTTATGCGGACGCACGGAGATCATTAAACGAAATATCGAGTTATGCGAGGAATCGCATTACTAGGAGATTTTCTCTGAGCCCTCACTATAGACTCTGGCGCGGTGACCAGAACGCTAGAGTGTTGGGAAGGATGGCGTGCCTGCCGGACAGAGCCTATGGAAGTGCCCGTACGTGGACTAAAGGAGAAGGCCACGATTGCATCAACAAGTGAGCTTATCGTGCAAGGCCAAGCGGGAGGATAAAAGCGGGCTGGTCAAAAAAAAAGGAAAGGGAGAGGCCGCGTGTCTTCGCTTTCGCGACAGCTCCAGATGGCGGCAAATTGCCTGTCACCGCCACGTACCAGCGGCACCAAGGAATGCGCGTTAATGTTACGGGACGCTGTTTTTTTCGCTCTCAGCATAGAATGGTTAGAGGCTGCACGACTTACTATCACTGCAGTAAAAAAAGGATCCCGACAAAAGTAGTTTTCTTGAAAAAAAAGTAGGGCAATAATATAAAAACTCGCAGGGGTCCGCTTGGCATCCGCCTAAGACGACTCGACGGCGAAAGGCATCTTCTTCTTCTTTTTCTTCTAGCTTAGGTACTGATCATCCCCTCCCCTCTCGGAAAGCTTTCTACAGCTAACGTGGTTTCGCACGGCCTCCGTGATTCGCCCACCTTTGATTAAGCGACGATATCATGGGATGACGTCATGTTGACGTCACGAATTTTGGTAATCTTTGACGTTATGATGATGCCTATGATGACGTCATAACGCGATGATGATTTCTTGTATCACTCGTTTTGCCGCCGGGACGTCGACGTCAATTTCCGCGTTTAGGTGTGGCAGCTGAGGTTTTCCGCCTAATTAAACTAGCGGATGGTTTGATGACACATGATGTGCCTTCATGAGTCGTCTGCGGTGCTTCCATGATTTCACGTGTGCCCTGACCAGGGTCAACGCGCTTGCCATTCTAGTTTTTCATTCATTCATTCGTTTCGGGAAAGTTGCCCATGAACACCTGCAGGGCCTTCCTAATTGTGCACTTTTGCTGAAAAATACAGAAAATCCCGAGAAACGGTTAAAACACACACCACACACACACACACACACACACACACACACACACACACACACACACACAACACACACACACCACACACAACACACACACACACACACACACACACACACACACACACTACACACACACACAACACACACCACACCACACACACCACACACACACACACACACACACACACCACACACACACACACACACACACACACACACCACACACACACACACACACACACACACACACGACACCAACACACACGACACACACACACACACACACACACGCACGCACGCACGCACGCACGCACATACACAGGAAATTAATCAGAGATAAAAATCAAACAAAGAGCACATATATTACATAAAAAGATATCATCAAAACGCAAGGTTACGTCAACCACATTACACTGTTTTCAGGTCCACTGTCATGTTTCAGTGGAGTCCGGAATACTGCGGCATACATGGAAATGAAAAAGCGGGTCTAGCTGCACATAGAGGATTGATTTAGGCAAAACTTCGGCGAACATACTGCCTAAATCATATGCATCAGCAATGCCAAAGAATACGCCCACGGAGTAAGATATCGTTCTCCGTTTCCATAGATACTGACGTAAAAAACAAGACTTCCGCGTCCACCTTCCTCGTCACCTTGAGACACTCTGCTATCGACTGCACGTGCTGCATAGCTGCATGTGCCGCCTTGGTTTGACCACTGAGCCAACTGTGAGAACTTTCGTGCATTAGGAACAACAGATTATATTTGTTAGACTGCCAGGCATACAGAGAAGAAAGAACTTGTCCACAAGTAGAATATGCTCAACTTCCCAAGCACCGCTAGATCTCGGGGAAATACTTCGACCTACGTGTTAATCCTTTTCAGACTACGTCAGATCTTAAAAATTTCTGTTCAGGTTCCTCGAGGTCATTTAATTTTGATTGATTAACTGTAAAATCAACTTACATTCATCATTGTTCATTATTTGTGGACGTGTATACATGCCACAGTCTATTATTTTTTCTCCCTTTTCTTTTCCTGCCCTACTCCTTCTAGGGCCCTTCTGTCCGCAATCCACTTTTCCTGTACAGAGTAGAATGCAGGCGTCTTAATATACGCCGGCAGTATTCTATGTTTCATTAAAGAGCTTCTCTCTCTCTCTCAAGGTTTGTCTTGGTATCACGACACGTGTCGTCACGTTATAGACGCAAATTTAATGGCACATGGAAGAGCTAGTACTACGCAGGTTTTGGCCTTGATTCCAATTTCAATATCTCGAATTAGATGCATTAGAAAATGAATAATTAAATTATTTTGGGGCATTGCGTACACGCAGTCACATTTCCTGCTTTCATCTTCCTCTTTCTTTTTACGCTCGTCTTTCCAGTATCCCACTGCGAAGAAGATTAATCAACCGACTCTAGGTTTGCTCCGTCGTAACATGGCCCTTAGGATCGTAAAGTGATTATTACGAGTGTACTGTGGTGGGATGGTGAGTGCATTGCGACAGGCAGGTTTAGTCTGGCTCAGACGTGCAGCAATAGTTCCGCCTTCGCACCTTTTACGTGATAATTGCACGGACATTTCGTAAAACATTCTTCGAATAACTGAATACGTGTGATCAACACCGGGCTCAGCATCATTAGGCAGTAGTGTTACAGACAACAGTAGTGCAAGCAGCCTGTGCCTGTGGCATTTCGCCAAGGTTATTATTTTATTTATATCGAAAAAAAAAACTAACATGGGAAGGTAGGTTACGTTAGAGCCGGCTATCCCATCAACACGATATTAGTTTTGAAGAACACACACAAAACAAGACAAACTAGACAAACTAGAACGAATAAAATAATAAGAAAGGAAAAAAATAATCAAAAGGACTATGTGCATATACGATGTGGAGTACAAAGAACGAGCGGACTAAGGGTGCAGTGTAACACACACACACACACACACACACACACACACACACACACACACACACACACACACACACACACACACACACACACACACACACATACACACACACACACACACACACACACACATATATATATATATATATATATATATATATATATATATATATATATATATATATATATATATATATATATATTATATGCTGACTGTACTGAAATTGTCAAGGTAAGCTCTTGTGTGTTTAATGCTAGAAAATTTAATCAGCTCACGCAGGATAATGCAATGATAGGTTGCTGGGATATGCTTCGTCCTGCAGTGCAATGTTACCGTCAGAAGTTTAGGGACCACGAGACACAAGAAGAAATGGCGGCGGCTTAGCTCGGCTATATCCGGTTATGCAAGCGAAAGCTTGTTTACTTCGTTATGCTTGTTTACCCTCGTAGCCGAAGCACAGTTTGGCAACCGGACGATCTGGCTAGTTGAACGTTCCGTACTACGTGCACTCACATACCGTTGTTTCGTGAGGTTTCCGAAGCCGTCGCAGCAGTCGAACGCGAGGCATCCATTGCCGCCCCCAAAGCTCGTCGCTTTCGTCTGCTACATCCTTCTCCCGACGTTAGCTCAGCCGATATTCCCAATTCTACATTCGTTTCAGCCTGCCAGTTTGCGCGCTCGTACTGACGTGTCCGCTTTAACTCCGCCGACACGACATCCGCAGGATGGCCCGACGCAGCTTTGCCGCCGTTGCCGCTGCGACCGCGCAGACAGGTTGGGCACAGATGGGCCGGCGTCCCTCGCTCCCTCCTGGATCTGTCCCTCCTTGATCCTGAGCGGCTGATCTGAAGCCGCTGGCCCCGGCATCACCGGCGTGGCAAGATGGACCAAGATGACCACGGGAGAGCGGCGAGTCACGTGGCTAGTCACGTGGACACGGCAGGCGAGACAGCGTCGGTAGTCGGTGCCGCGACGGTGGCGGAGCGCGGTTTGTCACGCGGTAGCCGTTCTTCGTTTCCAACGCCACTCGGAGATACACAGCGAAACTTCCGCTGCTTCGGCAGGGAGCCTTGATTTTAGATTTCTGACCTGTGCTAAAGCGCGCCAAGAAGATGTACTGCACAGTTAAGCTGAATACAGTCACAAATTGCTGAAAAATTCAAAGTTTTCTCATGCCTACAGTGGTCCTCTAAGGTTCTGACGACGACTGTACATAAAGTATGTTCCTGCTGCTGATGATGATGTCTTACGACCACGGTGCGAACTACGAAGGGGCCGAAACGAGCATCATTATCATCATCATCGGCCTGACTGCGCCCACTGCAGGTCAAAGCACTCTCCCGTGTTTCGCCATTAACCCCGGTCTGGTGCTTGCTGTGGCCCCGTGCCCTTTCAAAAGTTCTTAATCTCATCTACCCACTAACTTATCTAGCATCATCTGGCATCAGTACCTAGCACCATAGCATCATGCCATATCTAGCATCAGTTATGTGCAACATAATAGCGATAAACCTATATTCGCGCACATACTTCGTGGACGCACTTGTCACCAAAGCTCAGACATCTCTCCTACAACGCAGAAGCGAGGTATTCATGAGCGATAGCTTGGAATAACTGTCGCACGTTTGCATTCTTAGAAGTCAGTATAATAAATGCCTACGTAGAAGGCCATTTCATAACTTCGCGGCCCGCGGCGTGCCATTTTTCGTCACGTTCTGGGAAAACAGGAAAACACCCCAATAGACGCAATCTACGGTCCGGCTTTCACGAATGTGTTTTTCGCGGGAATCGACAGGTCTCTTCGCTTTTCCGGGAACTCTTAAGCTAAAATCACTAAAGTGGAGTGTCAGGGAAGGGACGTCGTCGTATAATAAGTGGTACTCTGTGGCCGCCGGCTCCCGATAAGTAGGCGAGTAAACAATCGCGCCTGGCGGACAGGGGCTCGCACGAGAACAGCTGGAGCATATAGTTCAATCTTCCTCAAGCACGATCGATATCTCGACCGCTTGTTGTTGGAAGCAAAAGGAAAGTGGAAGCTGGTCGTCAGGGCATGACAGCAGACTCTCAGCCGAGCCCATCTCTTAGCCGAAAAATTTTGACTGCTTTGTGTAACACTTTGGACGGAATGAACGGCAGCGGTCAGTAGAAAAGTACAAAAATTGTGTATATAGTCTGATCATGAAGATGAAAAAGACGACTCGAAGGCGACAATCTTCTTCTTCCAATTTCTCTTCTTATTCTTCTCGTCGGTTGTTTGTATTGACCCCCCCCTCCCCCCCACGAATGCTTTCTGCACCCAACGTGGTTTTGCACCGCCTCCAAGATCGAACGCATTGGGAGCTTGGTGCACCTCACGTGGTTTTGCAGTGCATCCGAGATTGGCCCACGTATGACAATCGGCGACGTCATGCGGTGACGTCATCATGTGGCGTCACGTTGTGTGACTTCATGATGACGCCATAAGATGACGCCATCACATGATGATTTTTTGTATCACTCGTCTTGACGCCGCCGACGCCGACGGTCACTTTTCGCGTTTGGCGAGATATGTAAGGCTTTAGCCTTAAAAACACAGGCAGACAGTAGAGCGTCACGGTAACCGTAGTATCAGTCCAACAGCGATGCGTTGCAACCAGTGATGCAGTCAGATGACGTTGTCTAAGCATACGAAATAGAGCACGCGTTGCTTAACAATTTACTACAGTCGTATTCGTGTCGAGTTTGGCCGTGCTTACGACGTCAGGATATACATAGGCGCTTTACCTCCCTTCCCTCAATCTCCAAAACAAGGACCCCTCTCACCTCACCTATCTCTGCTTTCATCCACTGATCTTATTTCACACGTCTGTGATGGTTTCTCGTCAGCGATGGCGAGCACTCTCTCACATGACGCAACAACAACCAACAACAACAACAAGGGTGCTATGCTGGACAGACTGCCCCGTGGAACCCCGGAATGTTCGGACGATGTCCCGCTAGACACTAACGACGTTACGAGGCTCGTATTTCTTTCCTGCCCCGGAGCCTTCTCCTAGTTGACCGAGCAGCGTATGCGCAGAGCACTCTTATACCACGTCACGTGTATGGCTGTGTTTTGTCCACTCGAGCACGTATACGTCGGTGTCCACGGCGTTGCAAGTGCAGATAATGGTCTATCCTAATTATACACAGATCGCTGTCTCGTAGTGCGACAGCCTTTTCACCTTCGTTTTCTGTAAACACAAAACAGGTACGCATTCTGGGTAAAAGAAACGATGCGTAGATAAGAAAGAGGATGACATCCGTTTCCCGAGTACCACATTGCCTTGAGTCTATGCTTAGAAGCTTACTCTTGTGTTTGTATCCAGCAAATGCTTTTTCATACATTACGTCACTTTTACACTTAATCGTAATATTGAAAAGTAATGAAATTACTTGGAAAGTACTTTAACAAAAGTCAATCCTTCATGCCCAATTCATGTACTACACTTTACTTGCAGCATATATACATTGAAATCTCAGAGATCGTTGTTTAACGTCCCACGCTTCAGGTTTGGTACTTCTTTCCTTTTTCAGTCACTTTTTTTATGCCACAAAGGAAGTAGACACACTATATTTTAATGAAAAGTTATTGCGAAAGTAACAAATAATTTTCTTGAAATTACTCACTTTAAATAATTCATTATGTTATTAAATTACCAGCCCACCAAAGTTTTTAATTACATTACTCATTGCAGCAAAGAGTAATTTAAGTACTTTAATATCATAATAGCCAAGTCTACTGCAGATGTAGATGCAGAGTCCTCCCCCCCCCCCGGCACAACGTAGCGAGGCGGTCTCAGTGCCGTCTAACGTTCTGGTCTTTCCACGTATTGTTCCTCCTGTCGGCAGTTGGTATGCGCCCATAGATCTAAGGGTCTACATCTACATCAGCGATTTAGGCTTTTCCCGAAATTTCCGAACGAATATGCATACGTTTTGTGCGGCAGGACGCGAGCGCGTTATCAACATTAAGATCGGTAGACCAAATTAATTGCCTCGCCTACGGCAGCGTCTGCTTTGGAGCAGCTTGTGTTAGTTCAAGTTGAGAAATAGAGCGCGATTACAGCGAACTGCCAATTACGTAATTCCTTCGTACCACTATTTAACAACTGTTTTCAATCAATGCACTGTTATTCAGAGAACTTATCCCTATGGTTGTGTCGGCGACGCTTACCTAATCTTCAGCTTTTGCGTTAAGTGGCTCTGTTTAGCGTAACTTAGCCCCCTGTCAAAGGCGAAGTTCTCATTCTAACTATTGTGCTTAATTAAGCAATCCTCGTCCTGTGCTCTCGCAAATGTGATAGTTTCATCATTGCATCTAATTAAGTGCCACTTCGTTACAGCGCTCTGCGTTTCACAGTCGCCCGTTCTACGCGCAGTAATGACCAGCATTGCTTCTACATAATTCAACTCGCTCAAACTCGTGTTCGCAATAGTTTGCGAACATGTGCGTGAACTCTCTGCGAACTCACCCGCCACGGTGGTCTATTGGTTAAGGTGCTCGACTGCTGACCCGCATGTCGCGGGATCGAATCCCGGCCGTGGCGGCCGCATTTTCCATGGAGGCGAAAATGCTAGAGGCCCGTGCACTTAGATTTAGGAGCACGTTAAAGAACCCCAAGTGGTCGATATTTCCGGAGCCCTCCACTTCGGCATCTCCCATAATCATATCGTGGTTTTGGGACATTAAACCCGAGCAATTATTATTATTATTATATCTCTGCGAACCCCATGCGCAATAGTTTTCTCTTATTATAGACGTTGGGCCTACTAATTTACTTTCCGCTGCGTGCCCCTGGTCGTCCGATGAAGCCTATACTGAAGCGAATTGAAACGCGCTCGCTACCGTATTAAAAGAAAGACAGAACTTTCGAAGGAAACGCAGCGCTATTGCGGCTCATGTATCAGACTTAGTTTTTAATTGTGGCGTATGGGGCAGCCGAGGTGATCTTGTTCAGAATGTTGCGGCAGTTCCTGGAGCAGGACCTGAAACTAGAGATAGTTCAAAACTCGCCTCCCAAAACCCCTAGGCTCCGCGGAACGCCATTTGAGAACCACTGCCGTAGAGTTTAGGCTGTACAGTTTTACCATACCGTGTTAAGTGTACGATGATCCGAAAACGTTTTAGTTGCGCGAGTTGCACGATGCCCACGGTAACGTGATTAGGTGACCGGAGTGGTCAATGCAGGTGGTGCTGAATAAGATAGTTAGACTGAGATAGCTAGACGTGCCGCCCACAATGGTACGGTATCGCAGTAGTTGCCCTACGGTAAACGAGCGCTGCCAAAGCGCCCTAGTCATCTATGTACAGAAATATCAATGTCACACTTTCTTTTAGTATGTGTGCAAGCGCGAGAAATCTTGCCTTGCAAGGTGGAATGCTACATTTCATACAAATCCTTGTAATGGTGTTTCAGCTGAACAACGATGTCTTTACTTTCTCTTTCTTTGCCTCCATTTCACAGTTAGCGAAGTGACGGGAATCCCAGCCAGATTCACACCAATTTGGTTCCTCGTAGAGTCATGCTTGAGCCATGCTCACTTGACTGAGGTAAGCATATCTGCCACCCGAACTAGAATTCGAGGCTATACCAGCCACTAAAACAGGCTCATGCTGGATTGCGTGAAAAAAAAAAAAAAAAAAAAAAAAAAAATATATATATATATATATATATATATATATATATATATATTAATGCGGCAAGACAGGAAAATACCGAAACAGGTGGCGCGACAGTTGCTCTTCGTCCTCGTTAGTGCTAACTTTGCGGTTGTGTTTAGAAAAAAGTATTATCACAGATGGTTAACATCAATAACAGTTCAACGTAACGTTTGCTTGCTAGTCGTACGTTTACGAGAGCGATAAAACAAACTTCAGTTACATAGAAAGATAACACAAAATCAACAAATGCCAGGATAACCTCAATGGTTATATGAAGAACACACGAGTAGAGTAGTGCCCGTGGTTGTGACTGTGATGAACGTACCAGTGAACCCGGGTATGATTGAACCATTTATTGAAAACAAAAGGTTCACACTACAACGATAACGGCTAAAAAGGTCGTTGATGGTTTGGTCTTCGGTGAGACGCGTCGGCTTTTATGGACGAGTCATCGTACATTTCAGCGTTATCGGTGATGATCGCGTAAGTTCCACATTTTTTAGTGATTGCCCCGGAGATGTTCATCTGGTTCATCGCCCGGCAGCTTGCTACTTCATGTGTCGTGTGTTGATTATGGTATACACAACTATCACATATACATCCAAGTAATACGTAAGGCAACTCACACACGCATATGCACGAAAGAGTTATTCACAAAGTTTCGTCAAGTTGCGTAGTCCCCAAAAATGCCAACAACTCTTTTGTATTGCGCATTGCACATGCGCTGTTTTGCCACGGGCAGAGGAGGTGACAGTGTACTTCAATATTCGCGTCGTGCATACAAAATAGCTGAGTAGAACGTTCCGAAACATTCGAGAAGATTCCCACATATTCAGGAGCAGCCTGCGTCAAGCGACAGCACGAGCTTTGGACGGTGAAACTGTCACCACGAACAGAAGTACTCGCGTCAACCGTGGTATCGTATCACAAAGCATTTGTAAGCTTGCACTCTCGATGTTTTTGATACCCTAGAGAATTGATGCCTGTGACGGCTAATGGGGTTTTCCGAAATAAATTACAAACGTGCAATCATTTCGTCGTGCCCAACGCTGTCGCGCGTGCGTCTATAATGACAAAAGGTACGTGGTAAACATCGCGGATGACTCGCAATTAGCCGAAACACGTAAGCTCTCACATACCTCTGTGCCCGATGCGTCGCTCCAATGTTCGGCCGTTTCGGTAATCAACATAAGCGCACGGTAACATGCGGCGCGAGATGAAGCGAGAGAATCAATTAGATGACGTTCCGCAGACTGCTGGAGTGCCCAATTGCAATAAACACCGCAAGGAGGATTCTTAATATTTTTCAAGGGAGGCTTGTATTGCCTCACAGGGGTCGTTGGAGTTGTAGGCATTGTAGGTATGATAAAAAAAAACAAGGAACAGCGCCCGCTAGTGTACGGAAGTGCGGGAGTATGCAAATAAGACCCTCTAAGGTGCGCCGGTTGTATTTCAATAACGTGACTCTATCTCGATCTTGGTCTTGTTGGCAATCAGCTGTTTCTGATATGGCAATCTGATCTTTTATCGAGGTCACTTGTCATTTCGGGCTGCTACATTTCATTGTTGCCTGGAAATGCACGCATGACCGTCGTTGACACCTGCCAAAGTTCTTCAATCATACGAGTTGCGAAAGGGAACCAGCGCTGGAGTTTCCGCGGTGTGGGCAGTGCCGCCCTGGCGGTCAAAGCGCGCATACTCAAGCCGCTCCCGCGGACGAGAGTGGCGACTGGTTGAGGCGATGCGGCCGCGTATCGCCGAAACAAAACTAAAGGATGCTGGCGGTACTGTTGCGCATTCAAGTGCCACAATACGTAGAAATGAGGGAGGACGTATCCTTCTATGCTTTTCCTTCTAAAACATATGAATAGGAACGGATGCGGCGTTGCATCCCGGCAGTCAGGCGAGTACAGTATGTTCTGCTCTTGCTCTCCTGTCTCGTGGCGTCGGGCTGGTTCCTAAACCGAATTGCGCGTGTCTGCTAGATTTATTCGATAGTGAGGGCCACCAGTGGAAACCGGGGCCAACGAGCAGAATTTAGTCGGTGTTTTGTCGTAAATAAAACATACATATTATGCAGCATGCGGCATACGTAACAATCTTTTCATCTGATCGCCACCAAGCTCCTTCTGATGCTACCGTGTGCAGTGAATATGATACGATAGGCAGGTAGTCTACATTACTTGCACACACTTACGCAGAAGGAAAGCTGTCTGTCTACGAGATGCGTAGGGGGGCACGTTCGCCGAAGCCGTTGAAATGTTGTGAAATACGCACGCGATGGATGCCTCCGTTGAACTTCACTTGTGCTACAGACAGAGTTCTTGTCACGAACGAAGCAGCAGACTGCTCGAAACTTAGCTTTCTGGAGTCAGCCGATGCGGTAAAGCTTCTTTGTGCATTGGCTGCCGCGGCGAAGTGACATCGCAATATATGCCTCGCTAGAAAAGGGTCAAATGTCTTGGATTTTTACTCGCCGTTTAATTCGCCTAAAGTACTGTGTTAGTTTTATCGCTTGCCTGTGTCTGCTTAGAATAAACGTGTTTGATCTACATCGACAAAAGCTGGCGTTTTACGTGCCAAACAAGGTATGATTATGAGGCACGCCGTAGTGTGGGAATCAGGATTATTTTGACCGCTTGGGGTTCTTTAACGCGCACATAAATCTCAGTACGCGGGTGTTCTTTGTATTTCAACCCCATCGAAATGCGGCCATTATGGCCGGGAATCTATCCGCGCCCTCGAGCATAATAGCGCGACACCATGCTATGCTATCACGGTGGTTTGCTTGATCAACGTCCGCGTGCATACATACCGCGGGCTGGGCGTACATACATACCACGGCAGAAAAACGCTGACGCACCTACCCCTTGCCTCTTACTTTTTTTTTAACTGCTGTAGTGGGCAGCTGGTATCGACGCAGCACGTACTTATCAATTGAGGCTTGTGAGCCTGCACTAGCTTGACACAAATCCCAGGACGCAACCAGAAAATGTTGACGACGGAGTCGCCACCACGGCACAGCAATGTCTCTTCTACGCCGTATACACTGACGTAGTCTGCTTTGCAGGTCTTCTCTCAGTTCTCCAGTGCGTTCCTGAGAAAGTAGCCTTCAGACAAAGTTATTTTTTTTAAACCAGAGAGGAGTATTACTGGCGCAATGGCTGCTCGAGCTGTTGGCGCCAAAATGAAGCACGGGAACGGCGCACGCGCATGCGCTTACCGCGGTACAGTGCGGCCGGTCGTCTGAGCGCGAGCGGCATGGGCTCCGAGATTAGCCGGCGGAGCGGAGGCCATGCGAGCGGCTGAGTTATGTCGCGACTCCCCGCCAGGCGCCCTTTTTCGGCGCGCCACCTATCCAGCGCTGGTCTCTCATAGGCCCCGTATATCAACATGCGAACTCCCTATTGGCCGAAATTGCGGGGGGTCTGCTGATTGTCGCGTCATGTGTCGACTAAAAGATAAACGAACAAACGCTCGCAACAACGCCAGCGCTACGTGCGGCGTTGAGCAGTTTGCGAGGAGCAGGGGCGGCGCCGTGGTGATCTCGTGTTTTGTACTTCTGCTTCCGGATGGCGCGACAATTTGCAGGCCCCCCACAGAATTAGCCATGGACATGTCCGGCTTTCAGAACGCAGTTCCGCAACTGCTGTCATTAAAGAACTCTGGCTGCCTGTAGCAACTGAAGTTGTGCTTCTAAGCACGTAGATGACGGTCCAATTCCAGGCATGGACGAAGGAAACAGGATGGAGCATTGCGCAATTTGATAGAAAGAAAGTCGGAGAGGGAGAGAGAGAAAGAAGGAAAGAGAGAAAGAGAGAAAGAAAGAAAGAATATTTGGATTCATAGCAAAGTGGTCAATAGCGTGGAACCCGTAGCAAAAATGCAGTGACAGAAAGGATATGTCGTCATACCCGAAATATACTATTTTAAAAATAAAATAAAACTAATACAGTACGTGCAATGACGCTACGGTCGATCGTGTAATGTCACTTTGAACTTGATAAAAGAATGCGGGTGGACTTTTAAACACCACGCACAGTTGTGGCCTCTGCTAGTCATGGACCGGAGTAAAACTTACTTATACTTTGAATGGTGGCGTAGCTTCTGATTTTTTATTCTGAGCCTCAGTGACACAAACAGAAAATAATTGGAATAATCAGGGAAGTGTCCATATCTTGATACGTGACGGAGTCAATTAGTTCTTCACGGATCTCTCGGGTACAACTCACGCCTCTCGAAAAAAAGAAAAAGAAACTAAGTTCTTCACTGGTGCTTTTGTCCTTGCAATTGCGCGAGTGTCAAGGAGAGTGTTGATTTTAGCGAGAGTTGGAGTAGACGTTGAGAAAAGAAAATTAAAGCTTACTTCAATAATCTCTTGTGTTTCGAAAAAACGGAACGGTCGTGGAAAAACAAAAGAGCTTGCCTGCCTAAGACTGCTGCAGTTTCTAATTATTCGTTCTTTTCGAGAACACAACGCACGGGCCCTTGCATCGACTGCTCCTGGCCGTTATCCGCAAAACTGAACTCTTTCTTTTTATTTAACTTATGCCGTAGGACATACTGGCGCCAATAGAAAAAATAAAACAAAAAAAAAACCCGCGCGACAACCTCGCAGCTCCACATGACGCTGGAAGACTAGACCGATTGTTCTGAGCTAATGCCATTGGGATTCGGATGGAGATGGCTCCCTTGAGAGCGTCAATTCCGAATTTCTCTCCTTTCGCTTGTCCAAGTTATACGTTGGCCTTAAATATCCATCTGTGTCCTGAGAATCTGCTCATTAGCAAACGGACTCGAACGCTTCGTTTCGCTATATAAGCTAGTAGCTCTATTTCTCGAAAAAAGGCAAAACTTTTAGATTACATGCACTCGAGAAGCTGATCTCCCGAGTGAAACGAGGTCCTTCCTAAATTACTTACGAATAAGACGCGATTAAGCGGGTGCTGGTTCTTCTTGTTGTTTTCTTCTCTTTTTTTTTGTTAGCATGAGATTTGCCGCTGACGCCAGACGAAGAGATTAAACGTGCATTGCTACTGAGCGCCGGTAGGGCACAGAGCGATTACAATTCTGCACCGGCAAATGCAAGATTTACTGGATACGTGTTCACACAAACGTGAATACGCTGATTTATAGGCGTGGGCAGGGTCCTCCATTAGGAGGGGCGAAGTGGACGTAGTGTCACTGCAGCCCACCCACCCCCTCCCCCATTTTTTTCTCCCCCGACCCTCTCCAACTGAGTCCTTTACGATCGGTATGCTAGTGAAAATAAGAGGTGTTAAGGCAGGTGGTCATTGCGATAACCTTGGCGGAACTGAAGAGCGATCATTGAACTAGTGGCGTACTGCGGAAGCACTTGAGGAAATAAGCATAAAAAGACAGGAAAGCGCGTTTTTTTCTGCTTATTTACTTAAGTGCTTGCGCAGTACGCTACCCCGCTCAAGGATATGAACCAACTGGCCTGCAAAAAGGTCTTGCTGAAGACCGACACTGCGGGCCGGGACTACGTAGACTACGGTATATACTCGGACACATAAAAGAACACGCACGAACACGCACTGAGAAGGGAGAGACCGGAAGCTGCCCCTCCTCTCCCCGAAAAAAAAATATCTGCCTACGCCCCTGACAGCGGCGATTGTTAATCCGACGACGTGCCGATGCTATGCATGCAAGCGGCTGGCACTCTCCGATGCTTAGCAACTAACTCTGTACATCATACTGGACGGAGGACCATACCTCACGCTGTAGCAGTGGGACCTTGCTGTTTTGCCGCGTCAGGCAGGGCTGCCTGCTCCTTTACGACCGCTCCAGGTGTGAGCGTGTAGATATCGTTTCGAGGCACCGTTGTAGGATGTCTCAACAAAAGCTGCGCGCACGACATTAACGCTTACTGCGTCGTCAAAGCATGCGTGCCTTCGATGAAATTACCGCTACACCTTGTCGTTTTTGTAGCCGTTTAGTGCATGATGCTTCAATACCTGTCGTTCATCGAGACGCAGCGTGCCTAAAGTGTTTCGCCCCACCCGTAAGAGCTGTTACTAAATAAGTACCTACAGTTCTACGGCAAAGCGATCATCTTACAAAAGCAGCAGCGAAATGTCGATCCGAAAACCTGAGAATACTTGTATTACATGAATATTTCTTGCTTCTTGCTGATTATCGATCCAGGCTCTGCAAGGCAGTTTCAACGCATATCCTGCAGGTCAGGCACGTAGCCAGGATTTTTTTTCGGGGGGGGCCCAAGGCCTAATTGTTCGAAAGACAGTCTTTCCATGGCAAAAACAAAAAAAAGTTGCCTGGAAATATAGAGGGCTGGAAAAATTTCGGGGGGGGGGGGGGGGGGGGCCCGGGCCCCCCGGGCCCCCCCCTTGCCTACGTGCCTGCTGCAGGTATAACTAAACGTTACGTAAAAATTTTCACTGAAGGCCGCAAGACTGGTCTTCAGCATTGCTAATCATGTTATTCGGGTGACGTTGACACAACAGGAATTGTTCCGCTCTCGTTTGCTGTGTCGATAATTGCAATGAAATCAAATGAATACTAATGTCTCTCATTCAAAACACAGAATCGTCCTGGCGGTGTTGTTTATTTATTTGTTTATTATTTATTTGCTCGGGAGGCATAGAGGGTAAGTCCCTTATTAAAAGCAATGCTGTGGACGTAGGATTCCCTATAATATTACCTAGAGAGAAATCTGAACCCACGAGTATACGCTAGTTTCTTAACCGGTGTTGTGTCGTCATCGGAATGATGGTGAATGCGTCCAGATAAAAACGAACGCGAGGTCCCGGTCAGCATTCCCGATTTCTCGCCTAAAAGATTGCACAAATTGTGGCCGCAAGAAACACTTTACCGCTAGTATCGCAATTTCCGAACTTTAAGCGCACCTAGCGAAAAAAAAAAAAACGGCGCATTTCTTTGTCAGAAATATTATTCCGAACAAGGACCAAGCGAAATTCACTCTTAAGAGTACTTTTCTTTCCCTTTGCTGTTGAATGACTTTTGAGGAAAAAAATTACAAACATAGGGAACAAGACCTGTCTATAAGGAATCAATTCCTGCAGACAAGTTATTTATTTATTTATTTGATTTGCATGCATACAAGCACAAGGACAAAGAGAAAAGAGGGAGAGAGCAAGCTGGCAACTGCCACCAGAAGGGGCACAACGCCTGCCTGCTCTTTCGGGAGGAGGGAAGAGACAGAGGAAAGGAAGTTAGGAGGAGAAAAAGAGGAAAGGAGATAGGAAAGTGAAGAAAAAATTGACGAAGACTTGGACAAAAATAGGTAAACACACACACACACACACACACACACACACACACACACACACACACCACACACACACACACACACACACACACACACACACACACACACACACACACACACACACACACACACACACACACACACACACACGCGCACACACACACACACACACGCGCACACACACACACACACGCACGCGCGCGCGCGCACACACACACACACACGCACGCACGCACGCGCGCGCGCGCACACACACACAACACACAAAACACACACACACACACGCACACACACACACACACACACACACACACACAAAACACACACACACACACACACACACACACACACACACACACACACACACACACGCGTTCGCGCACCAATACTGAGCCGACTCTTAGTTTATATAACAGTGCTCTGGAACGACGAGGCAAGCCACGACCACGAACACGGGGAGGGAACGATCCGTTCGCGACACGCTGGTCTGGGTGCTGCTTTAGGAGGTGGCAGCGTATAAGCAGACGAGCGTTGTCCATCTTAGGCGAAATTTCCGGGCAGTCACAGTCATCATGATTACAAGATGAAGCCAGGCGATCAGCCTCTTCATTTCCAGCTATTCCCACGTGCGAAAGTATCCACTGGGCAGCTAGGGACATCCCGCGTGAGAGAATTTTGTCGGCTGATTCTACGATACTGCATAGAATAGGGCTGTCGGCCTCTTTTCCAGTGGGTCTGCTAAGGGCACCACGAGAGTCTGTAAGGACGACGACTTTCGATGTGGGCAATCCTTCTTGCACGTACTTAAGGGCGACATCAATCGCTGCTAGTTCCGCAGTCGCTGATGATGATGGATGAGGTATTTTAAACACTCGTCTGATGTCTGTCGAAGGACAAAAGAAAGCTGCAGAAGCGCCGAGGCCGTCGCTGTGTACAGATGCGTCCGTAAATACTTTTACGTAATATCCAAATTCTTCAAATAAGTGCGACTGGGCTAATTGGAATAGTGCCGAAACAGGTTGGTCACACTTTTTGCGTATTTCTGGAATTGACAGGTGAATGGGGAAGATGCATTTACTGTGCCCTTTCGATGTTGTCACAGAGGTGGTTTTGTCCGAATTGCCAGTAATGCCAGTAAACAAAGCCGCCATTTTTCCCATGCGAGAGAGCGGGCGCCGAATCAGCCTATCAACGAGTGCTTTGCCATCAGGGGCGTAGCCAAGGGGGGGGGGGGAGTGGTTCAACCCCCCCCCCGCCCGAAAATTTTCAATTTTGCTTGCGTATATATACACGCACACATACAAACGCACCCACGAACATACAAAAAGTATGGTTGAACCCCCCCCCCCCCGAAAAAAATTTCTGGCTACGCCCCTGTTTGCCACCCGGGGCTCGGTGGATGCGCTCGATATGATGTAACGCTCTCTGGTCAGCTTGTAGCCTTAGGGGCAACTGGTGTGCTTCAGTGAGTAATGGAATAGATTGTGCCTCTCAAGGTAAGCCAAGCATGACTCGGAGGGCAACACGATGATCCCGTTCCAGTTGAGACATTAAACCAGGCGCAACATTCAAGACTGGCAAGGCATATATCACGCAAGAGAGTACAGATGATTGGTACACCTGTAGCGCTGTCGTCTGGTTATTGCCATTGCCCCTAGCAGTCAAGGTGGCCACATACTTGAGCAGGGACAGCGATTTGCGCCGCACAGAGGCAACAGCAGGGCGCCAAGAAAGACGATCATTAGGGCAGACAAGTTAAACTGAGCAGAATAAAACTCAGTAAATATCGCCCTTCATAGCTGAAGAGAGCGATTCGTTAGTCAAGTTGGTGATCCATAATGTTACTAACAGCACAAAAAAGGACGAAGGATTGTGATTCTTCCTGGTCCTTCGTCCTTTTTTTGCGCTGTCAGTAACTTCATAGCTGAGTCTTTTTTTAAATTTCCCTTTGCTGTCGAAGGACTTCTCAGGAAAAAAAAAAGACAAACACAGTAAACGGCACAAAACACATGTATTTCAGAAATTTATTTCTAATACGTTCGCTAATTTGTCTTGGTTCGGCTGTTTGAAGCCACTGAATTATGCTACAATTGCGATGTGCTATATAACTACACAAACAAACCAACTGAAATACGAAACTCCCAGGAGCAGAGCAAGTGTCGCGCCGATTTGAGCTGGAAGTCTACGATTTTCATGATGGATCTATAGTATGAAGACGAAGTAGTCATAACATCAAGTCACCCTGCGCCTAGTTATATTTTAGGCCTTTGTATTCCTCGCATCATAACACTGACGATGCATCCGCGAATCAATGGCAAGGCCGATGCGGAGATTGGCTGTGCCTCCAAAACCTTCAGTCATTCTGCAGCGAGCGACGTAGGCTTCTCGACACGCGCTTATTCGCGATGAGGAGCAGCTAAAGGTTCGAAAGTTTGTGTCGAAACGACGGAAACGATTTCCCCATCTCATCTTGGCCGCCGTGCGATTGCACCCCCTGGCATCCTCTTCAATCTTCTTCGCCTTGAGGCGTGTATATCAGTTTCAAATTGTAACATTTTCGGGCATCGTCAAAAAAAAAAAAGACACTAAAGGCAAAACATTTTGCTCACACCGTAAGCAACCTTTTGCATACTCGAAGCCCCGGGCGCCACATTCTCGGGCCGGCGAAATTGCATCTGCCCGGAGGGCTGGCATTTGCGACAGTTTATTGGAATACCCTTCTGACTTCTCCGACCTATGAGTCGTCCCCTTATTATTTTTTCCCCTTTCGTGTGTGTCGCCCTCTTGGCCTTGATTTTCGTAACCCATCTTTCACCTTGAATGTATTTCACCATGTATTTTACCTTGTTTCACCATGAATGCATTTGACTGGAGGCTGTCATTCAATTTACTCCCTGTTTATTTTTCTTATTTTTCTTGTTGGCATATCGTTTTTCGTTGCTTGAAATGTATGTATTGATTTAAAACCCCCCTCCCCTATGTAATGCCCAATCGGGCCTTTAGGGTATTGAAATAAATAAACAAAAAATAAAATATTGTGAAACTCTTGAGCAACCAGTACACGCTTCCAGACTTGACCCCAGAGGCAATTTGTCTGCTGACATTTTTTTTTATATCTATGCGTAGATTTTTCTGTTTTTTTTGGCTACGGGTCAGTAATTCTTTCTTTTTTTTTCATTAGGATCCAGCCTCCGCACGTATAAATCGTATTGAAGAATCGAGAAGCAGGGACTTTGCGGCAGCCGTTGAACTTCGTAGCAAGAGAGCGAAACTTCGGCAAACTGTTGACCGTCGCGGCACCGAGATAGACAGGCACGTGTGCTACCAGTATAAATCCAATCCGCGAAGGCGCCAAGACCTGTTATAATCAATAAATATAAGAAACGGAGGTGAAGAAACAGGCACGAAATCAGACGAAACCATCGTCTGAGTGCCAACCTCCGGAGGAAATGCATAGTTTGACGGACCGGCCACGGTCTCCCGCTGTGACACGCGCATCCCGAGGGGGGTCAGCAGGTGGCTCATAGCTTTGTGTGGGTTGTGCTCTCATCACAGTTTCGTTGAAGCCATAGACAGCAAGCAGGCCACTTGGTTCGCTGCATCAACCGAGTTTCCTGAAGGTGTGAGCTGCTAGCCTTTTTTCGTATAAAATTGCAATTTGTTGCTATCGAATTCATTGCTTCATCCATGCGGCGAAAGTGTGGCGTTCTTTTTTTTTAATTGTCCGGTTTGCTGCTGAACTTTAGCAGCCTACTTGCGATGACAAACAAACATAGCGGACGAGATGGGATGAACTGTAAATCTTTTATTGGATGGACTGTTGCATTGTAATTTAAGGCATACAGCAGGACATTCAGCTGTACCTGAAACTAAGTAATATCAAGGGTGTGTTTCTTCGTATACCTCCCATAGGTTCGTGAAATTCAAACAGTCCGCCGACACTAGCGCCGAGAACGCCAAGAGTCCTATTGAGTTACGACCCTTGCGGATGGCCGCATGGCAATGACGGCGATTACGTAGTGATTACGTAGCGATTACGTTGCTTACGTCGTCAGGGCAACAGTAACAACAGCCGCTGGTTTCTCGCCCCTTTCACTACCACTCCGCGCGCCGTTTTCTTTTCTTTTTGTGCGTTCTTTTTCTCCTCTCCCATGCCGCGCGCCGTTTTTTTTTTTTTTTTGTTGCCGTGTGCGTGGCGCGCCCTTTTCTTTATTTCGCGTGCGCGCGTGGTGTGCTTGGCCGCGCATTTGTGTTTGCCTAATAGCTCGTGGTGGCCAGTGTGTTTGAATGCTCGCAGCCAGCATGTGCTAGAGCATAAAAGATGAATCCACCCTAAACATTTCGGTGACATGGTTTTATTGCTCCGTTTCCGAAACTCAAGATTTTCATGTAATGGGGCACGATACAAGTTCATGAGAACAGAAGGGAAGAATTCACAGTGTGTCCATGACTAAACAACACAAAAAGTTCATTGTAAATTTAAAAGGGTGTAAACTTGAGCTTGTTGGCTTGGCTTCATAGCAGGGAACAGCGCAGAAACACGATACAAGAGAGATTGACAGGACTTGGCGCTTAGAAATTAGAATTTTTTTTCGAAGAAGGTTTCAAGCAATGGTGTGGCTCTGTGGCACGTGCTCTCTACGCAGAAGGCCTGGGTTCGCTTCTCACTCGAATCGAAGAATTTAAAATTTTATTTTATTTGCATATTTTTCAATTTTTTCATCACGGACAACGCTTATTCCTCGCTCAGAACCAACAACGCGATGCCGACGCCGGAATTTCTGCCAAAGGAGTTCTGTAAGGCTATCGCATCAAAATACTCTGAGATACCTCTTCAAGCGGATCATTAAACTGATGTCATCGGCGTTTGTGTGTTGAGCGCGAAATGAGGCCTGAAATAAGGCGCGAAATAAGGCGCGAAATTGGACACCGAACTGAGCGTGAAATTGACGAGAGGAGTTTGCAGGTAACAGGGCGTAAAAAGTTTCTTTTTGGATAAACCCCCAAGTCCTATTCTGCAAAAGGAAAGTGTAGACTTTAAGACACGCATCGTCAGTGTACACCTATACGAAACACCTCTTTAGCGCCCATTCAATCCTTCCACGGGGCTATATGCAAACGCATTAATTATTTTTAGTTGTGACATAATCCATTATCTTGTTCTCGTGCACTCTAATACAAAAAAAATTGTTTGACTCTTTTTGAAGAGTTCTGGCTTGCCACGTATATGACTGTCTTTAAAGAGGCACGTCAAGTCTCTTTGGGGTCATCATACTCTCTTCGGAGAGTCGCGTGACCCACAAAAGAGTTGACGTGGGTCTTTAACGAGAGTCATACACGTGGCAAGCCAGGACTACCCGGAAGGAGTCACACATACTCCTTTTCTTTCTTAGAGTGTGGTACTTTTTTCTGGTAAACATATCGGCTTGGAAATTGAGATCCGCCTCAGTTTTCAGCTGTCGTCGTTCCACAAGATATCTTGGCGATAGAGAAATGTCCTTAACTTTCCACTGTGTTATGGCTGTCAGTGCGTTTTTTCTGTTTTGGTCGACTGTATGTCTTTCATTTTTGACACGTGGAGGATTGTGTGGTGTCTTTAGACCAACCGGCCCCGACCTGGGTGGAGCCGCCGGATTGATTGGCGGGGCCTCAGCACCGCTTTCTTTCTCCTCAGGATCTGAATAAAGTTCATACTCACTCACTCACTGGATGGCACAAAACGCGCAAAGATTAGTACTATAAAGCCTTCGCCAAAAGTTTAAGGTTTCTTAGCTATGGTAAACGCTTTCCATCCTTATTGTAGCATCACTTATTGGAAAACTGTGCGTGCAAATACGCGTGTGACCTGCGGACCTCCGAGGGCCGCATTTCCATAAGCTCGCCGGCGCCGGCTCCTACGCCTACGGTGCCGCCACCGAAATCTGAGTTATAGAAGGGTCACTTAAAAAAGAAGAAAATAAAAAAGTCACAGTTTCGCCGCAAGGGCGAAGCAATGAATGCGATAACAAGAAAAGCGGCCCGTGATGGACGCGCTGCTACGCTGCAGAAACATCTGCTCCCTGGCAGCAACTACCGCGCGAGCAGACAGTGGAAGGGCAAAGTTCTCCCTGCGCAAACATTAGAAGAAGCGAGCGAGCTGGCCGACGACTTTTAAATGCGCCGGTGCGCTCCTTGCGCCATCTCGCTGGTAATGAAGAAACGCTTATAAGCGCCTGCCGTCTCTGAGTCCTGCCAACGGTAAAGGGTGTGTACGTATATAACGCTCGCCGTTAGCTACCTGAAGAATCTGCGCTTTGTGGCGTAGTGGTTAGCGCCACGCGGTATGGAGAGAGAGGTCGCTGGTTCGATTCAGCGCTTCGGAAGCATTTTTCTGAATTATTTTTCTTTGGGACTTTTATATATATATATATATATATATATATATATATATATATATATATATATATATATATAAAATATATATATATATATATATATATATATATATATATATATATATATATATATAATATATATATATATATATATATATATATATATATATCATTAAACACAACCAAAACTCATTTCATTTCATTCACAAATAAGACGAACCCCCTTAACTTTACATATACTATAGGAAACACAACTATCCACAAAAGTGACCAAGTAAAATACTTAGGCGTTACTCTCTCATCGAACCTCAACTGGGAACCACATGTTTTAGCCATATGTAGTAAAGCCGAGAGGAAGCTATCCTTCCTGAGGAGAAAATTGCGCACTGCACCACCACACCTTAAACTTAATGCATACAAAACACTAATTATACCATGTTTAGAGTACGCCGATCTCATCTGGAGTCCACATCAAAAGCATCTCATTAATAAAATAGAAAGAATACAAAAATTGGCAGTTAGATTTGTATATTCTGACTTCTCGAGGCAATCCAGTTCTGCTGGCTTGCTCGCAAGGGCAAATTTAAAACCTCTTTGGCATCGCAGAATTATCTCGCGACTAAAATTTCTTTACCAATTATATCATGGTCAATTCCGCATATCACGATGTCATTACCTGCTAGACCCGCCTAAACACTCATTGCGACTGAACCATTCCAAGTCAATCCACCAACCTTTCAGTCGTGTTAACGCTCACAAACATTCCCTTTTTCCGTCAGCTATCCATCATTGGAATCAACTAGATAACAATATTGTGTGCTGTAACACCATTCAATCTTTTATGAACATAATACAGTGTGTCGAGTTTGAATTGTGATCTGTTGGCATTGCACTTTCTTGTTATTTCGTTATGTATTTTCTTTCGATGTTTAGTTTGTATTCTCGTATCCACTCTGTATTCTTGTATCCACTCCTGCATGGGCCGTGAAAAGCCTGCAGTATGTTCAAATAATATATATATATATATATATATATATATATATATATATATATATATATATATATATATATATATATATATATATATATATATATATATATATATATACATACATACTTATACGTATACGGTGCATGACGGCGGCTGCAAAAACCAGCCGAGACTGTCCATGTAATTGCTATCGCAACAAAAATAAACGACAAACGGGTAGCTTGCGGAAAACGACGAAAGGACCGACTTCTGAGCCAAGTCCTTGGACAGAAGGAAATAGTCCCTCCGCGGTTATTGCAAGACAGAGCGGGGGAGACTAAATAAATAAAAATGTTGTTAGAAAGGTGGTAGTTGACAGCAGGGCCTCCGTAAACTCGTTGAAGCGACAGTACAACGATGTGGCAGATCACCCCAAACAATCGTTGTCATTTTTTCCCCCTGCATAAGGATAAAAAAAGCGGTTTCGTTGGAAACTATTCATTCTTTAGGCAGAGCCTAGAGGAACAAGACAGGAAGTATAGACTGGAAAGGCGGTGGTCTGGCAACTGAGCATTTTATTTGGAAGCAACGTATAATACATGAAGAGGGATCGCGAAATGCATGTAGATCATGTGTAAGTTTCGTTCGGTTTGGTTGTGTATCAACTGGCTTGCTGTGGAAAGATATCGCCTCGGCTGCTTCATTTCTGTAAGTTCTGCTGCACAAAAAGCAATGAACGAAACAAGCGAAATTTTTTCCGAGGGGCTCGTTTATATGTTATACACCAGTAAATGAATCGAACATACAATTAAGTCTGGGAAAGCATAGAGGACGGTAGTTGTTGCGTTTGACTTTAGTGTGCTAATCGCACCGACGGCAATGGTGACTTTCCGTCCAGTTGAATTCACTTAAGTTTACGTCACAATACAGTGCACTACAGTTAAACGCGACAACTAACGTACTATATGCTTTGCCTGGCCTGATTGTCAACTAGCATACACATAGTGAAACAAATAATGTAGATTCTGTACACTTCTTTCTCGGGGTATACGTGTTTTGCAGATGGCCCTCTAGCACATTGTGCCAACGACGCCATGGGCTGCTCTCGGGCGTCCGTTCTTCCTACTGGGCCCGCCAAGCAAGCTCACATTGTAACGCGAATCCATTACTCGTGGCCCTGACATCAACGCGACAAGACTTTCGACCACTCACAAGCCACTGACATACGTCTCGCATCTTGCCGCTGCCTGTGACGAGTGTCAGCGGCAAGGGCGAAACGTGCTTTGCGGCGAAGTGGCAACAAAATAAAATACAGGGTGCGTTCGGAGGGCCAAATTAAAAAATTATTTTCTTCCCTAAAACAAAGAATAATTTGATTAGACTTTCTTCATTACTTAACGATGAAGTCTTCTATCAAACACCGCATGACGATGATTTTTACTTCGACCGTATCAGTATGAAAAATACGGTCAAACATGCGACAAATCGCATATTTTCTGTAATTTCACAATTTTTTCGGGAAGATTTGAAGTCTCTTTTACCCCTAAACATTTTTGTACTAAAATACACTTTCCTGAAAATTATACTATTAATAGGATGGGTTACAGAGAGTTCCAGATGGCTCAAGAAAAAATCACGAACATTGAAGATTTTTGTGGTTTCGAACATACGTAGCTGGCAGTGAAACACAATATTTTCGAAATAATGAATAGGACAACTAAAGAGAACCTCTGCGACAGTGCACGCGTGCTTTCGAAGGTCAACACACAAAAGTAGATTTTATACACAGTTTTCTATTAGGCACAGTTTAATAAATACAAGCGAATTTCGAGGGGGCGCCATGATCGTCAAAATTTTTTTCGAGCAAGAATGTTTTGCCACAATACTCCATGTGGCATTGGCAAAAGGCACACATTTTATCAGCAAAATCTGCGATGTGCGAGCGCCACGTCTGGGACATAATTAATAATAATAATAATAATAATAATAATAATAATAATAATAATAATAATAATAATAATAATAATAATAATAATAATAATAATAATAATAATAATACCTGGGGTTTAACGTCCCAAAACCACGATATGATTATGAGAGACGCCGTAGTGGAGGGCTCCGGAAATTTCGACCACCTGGGGTTCTTTAACGTGCACCTAAATCTAAGTAACGTCTGGGACACTTGGCATGGAACGACCCATATATATACTGCACGCGCTCGCCTGGAAATAATTCCCAAGTGCTTCGGGATGTGCTTGATGAAGCAGTATCTCTGCATGCCTGACCTAGTGCCCTTAATAATGCGCAGGATGTGCTTGGTCATCTCACCGAGTGTCAAATACTCTTCTTTCTTTTTCCCTTACCTCGATTTAAGTTTCTAAGTGCAAAAGGTTGGGCGTGTTGGTGAAACACTGGAAGGAAACGCGGCGCAACAGATGACGGAGGACAAAGAAGGGCGACAGACACACAAAACACTGTGTGCGTGGGTGTGTTTTTCCTATTCTTTGATGAAAGTGCGCTCCCAAGATATATTGTTGCGAGAGCGGGCTGACATGTGTCGAAGGCGTGTTTCCGCGGTCACTCGCCACCGGACAGTGGTCGGCACGATTCCCTGAGACGTCGTTAAACGAAAACGAGCAGGACGAAGACTGCATGGCAGCCACTTGCTGACGTTGCAGTTCCGGCACAGCAAATGAATTACGTCTAGCTCGCGTCGTTGCTAGCGAGGTCACTTGGCAACAAGGCACTGAGAATGAGGTCACAGTCTGGATAAAAAGGGGTGCCGTTGGCTTGGCTGGATTCAAATGCTAAGGAACGACCCGGAAACGAATCTTTGGAGGTTGTGCGAAACACGCAAAAGGTTGTATTTCAACGGGACGTCTGCAGTTAGGCGTCTCTCTCGCTGAGAGAGATCTGGAAGGATTTACATCGCTTTTACTGCGTTACATCGATTCTGTTTTTACGGATTGTGTAGTATTCTTCATCTTCAAAGTCGGACACAAAAATATCGCAGATCTTGTTCCCTGTGACGATGGTTAAACTGCAATGCTGAAAGGAGCGGCCTCGGTGTGAGTCGCTGAGTTTATGACCAGGCCATTCCCCTCTCTGAAGGCGGGTGACGAAATAAGCTGTGTAGCAGAGTACACAGAGATAACACTGAATTTTGATGAAAGGTACAGAAGGTGCCTTTAGGATTTAGTGCATGCTCCTTTAATGCTTTCTATTTGAGCAGCATGCGTATTTTCGCGGTGACATGCGTCGTGTCGTCTGGCTTGCCGCATGAGCTTGGCGTTTTGTGCACCGTCTTTAGAAGCCATTTAAGTAGTATGCGTATGTTTGCCGTAATCTTCGTTTCGCGAGGCGTTCGTGGACTAGTGTTAAGAAGTAGGGTTGCGCAATTTTTGCGGCGCATACTTGCGTTAAAGACAACCTGCCCACGGACGCCCGTTTCGCCTTGGAATATACAGCTTTTCTACACAATTATCGCGAATCAAAAACCGTTCTATCTGAATCGGTAGTCGCGCTCCTACAAACACGAAGATGCGCGGAAGTGATCGCAGAACACTTTTCATAAAGGCCTGCGCTCTTGCACATACGTTCGCGCCGACTGCATCGTGTTTCGCGGAGGCGCTGCGCTAGTTCAACACCGAACAGGTGAACGACTGGAATGTTTGACAAGCACATGTCTGTTACACGTGACACCCTGTCATGGGGTGCGGAGGAGGAAGCGTTATCGTCTCATGTCGTATGTTGTGTCGTATGTATGTCGTATGTTGTCATACGCATATCGTATGTTGTGTCGTATATATGCCGTATGTTGTGGGTTCGGTCCCACTGACGGCGGATTCCTTTCTGTACACTTTAGTTCATTTTCATCTATGCCATAATTACTGCACTGCAGCTGAAAACTACAAATGATGTCCCCATTGATTTCACTGGCTTCTTTGTCTGTTGGTTTCATTAGGCTGTCTCTAACGAAGAAATGAACCCCTCCATCAATTTCCACTTCATGAGCGAGTGACATTCCCTGACGTTCCAGAGCAGCAGCCTGGCTCTGGGCACCTCGTATATAGTGGAGTGTTTTGTCTTGCCTCTCAGAAGCTGGCTTCTTTTATTTTGCTGGTGTCCGTGTCAATAGAAGTATACGTGAGGGTTTCTGGGTCTCATCTCTTCATATTCCATGCCTAACGGAATGCTGTTGGCGTAGCAAGGTACTGAACCTGCAACCTCAGACTCACCAAAGAAATGGAGGTGGCCGCTTTTCTTAATCATCTAACGGTGCTCGCCAAGTCTGCTCCATACCCTTATGCAGTCGTATTAGTGCCGTCATAGCTTAAAGAGCAGGGCGATGGCCATGCAGGTCTTCGACGATAATTCCGGCTGAAGACCCCTGATGTTGCATTCAAAGAACTTTTTTCTTCCCACGTTTAGCCCCGGAAAGCCAGGGACCAAGGGCAGGTCATTGTAAGCCATCGCGTCATTTTCATTTTTGCCTCCATTACGAAGCTTGTCTTCTTTCGGACTGGACCAATTAGCGGGGGGGGGGGGGGGGGGGGGGTCTATGCAAGCCTATGCCCACTCACGTGCTGCAGTCTGCTGTGCTTTCCATGTATCTGCGGTATGTCGACATTACCTTATTTTCTCTTTTAAAGCTGTCGTCAGTCTATCCTTTCTTTTAACCTCGTTGAAATAAGCCAGCCATAGTGCATTCTTACGGTGTGGGTTGCCAGCCTCTCTCTTCTATTGGTCTTTTTTTCGTCTTCTGGGCTTACGCAAAATAAACAAACCAAGACAGGAGATATATGGTCTCAACTCGATCGAGTGCCTGTCTTTTGTTAATTAATGGATGTGAGATGTCGCTTTACTGCATAGAGAGGGCTGCGCTTCAGCGAACACTCGGAGCGGTGTCAACGACCGTACCGTGTGTACAAGGGATAAATGAAAGGGGGGCTTACCACACCGTGGAACGTTGACGGCTCAAACAAGCCGCTAACGAGGAGTGATAAACGAAGCTTGACACAGCAGTTTCGCGGGGCTGGTTTGCAATATGCCGAGCACGCGCGGTGCTGACAACACACCAAACAATGCCGTGAAGACTTCGTTCCAGAAGAGGAAAGAAGGGTCTCGCTTTAAGCGATAGAATATGTTGTTCTTCCGTGCTGCACTGCGCTGTATTCTACTGCAAAGTGAAGGAGAGAACGTCGACAGTAAATAATATTTGTTGGAGCTTTACTTCCCAAAACCACGATATGGTTATGAAAGACGCCGTAGTGGGGAGCTCCGTAAGTTTCGACCACCTGGGGTTCTTTAACGTGCACCTAAATCTAAGTACTCGGGCCTCAAGCATTTTCGCCTCCATCGAAAATGCTGTCGCCGCCGCGACCGAGATTCGATCCCGCGACCTCCGGGTCAGCAGACGAGCACCACAGCCACTAGACCACAGCGGCCGGTAGATCGTCAACTTTGATGGTCTCAAAACTGGCAATCCTTTCTGTCAAAAAGCTTTAAAGCATGCTAGCAACATATGATTCAGTACTCTATTGATTTCTAACTACACCGTAAAAAATGTTACTGAAAAAAATAAACAACTTTTCTGGCAGCTGGGCTGCCAGAAAGTTTCTGTTATGTTGTGTTTGCTATTTTCACTTTTTCTGTCAATTCACACGTTCTCTCTGTTTGCAGTGAGCAGAGAATTTCTATAAAATTGACAGAAAGTTTCTGTTCTGTTACTTTTTCCATCTTTACTTTTTCTGCCAATTAACAGGTTTTTCCGTTCGCAATTAACAGATAATTTTCTGAAATTGACAGAAAGTTTTTATACTAATCTTTCTATGTTTTTTTTCTCCTTTTCTGTCACTTCACAGGTTCTTCTGCTTTCGACTAATAGATACTACCTGTGAAGTTCAGTTTTGTGTGTTTGGTATTCTTTTACTTCATTGACATTTTCTGTCGGAAACAAGCAGAAAAATTCTATGAAGCTCCATTTGCCGTCATTTCACACATCGTATTTGTTCCACACCATCATTTAATGACTGACATAAAGACATAGAACACTACAACTGCTGCCACGTTTCAAGTTTCAACACAATGAAGTGTTTCATTATTTTTACGCGTCTACTAGAAATGGCAGTTTAGTATTCAGCCATATGGGTAAATGAATATGCAATATAAACAATCTCATCACGACGGAAATTTTACTGTAATACGTTTTAACATCATGTCACTAACGTAAATGTTAAATAGGTCAGCAAAGAAAGAATGCTATAACATTGACCTCCCTACGCTGCTTATGAAGCAAAGCATTAACTCAGGTGTACAGGAAAAGCATGGAAAAATGCCATAATAGCAAGCAAAATTGTAATACCTTGCAAAGAATGCAACACAAAAAGTAGTATTACCAGTCATTAACGAGGAATTCACTAACGCGGAAGTCACTAACGAGCAAGAAAGAGCACAGATTTACATTTGTGCTGACTTTCGACTGTTTATTCCTTGATGTTGCCATGCATAAATACACAAACGAAGCGCCAGCATGAAAGGGAAAACAACAATTAGGGCAACTGACAAACATCGGTATTCTTGATAGTGCCAGTGATGGCACTTTCACATACCTATTGCCTACACATGCAATATTCACGTTGAAAATCACAGACGCCGCACGCCGATATCGCCGCTGAACTAAGCTGAACGCGTTCACGCAAGCCCTCTTTTGTTCCATGCCGCCAACTGCCAATGCACGATTTCAGGACCGCAGAAAAGCAGGGACTTCCGAATGTGGCCTAATTTTGCGCAGAATAACATTCTTGGCACTTCGAAAATGCGAAGTACCAGATGAAGGGTGGCAAGTGTTCTCCAAATCACATTTTTTTTGTAACAAACATGCCCATGGGACCAAAAGTTCCGTGTGTGAGGGCCTGCGGCTGAAAAAAAAACCCAGAAAATTGCTGTTTTTTTTCGTGAACGTGTTTCTGTAAACGGCGTAAAACAGATATTTTTTGTATGAGAACAGAAAATTTCTGTAAAAAATCCTGTTATTTCACACATCTTTTACAGTATATTTCTAATGCATATACAAGCAGCCTGCGAGATCACGGGCCTCACTACCCGCTTCAGAGCGGGGCAATAGAAGTTTTCCCAAACGTGGCGCGAATGACCAAACGGCGTATTCATCTGAGCGCACAGATGAAAAGAAAGCTCAAGGCCACCAATGATGTCTGCTTTGCGCCTCTGCTCACAGCGATATCTCGAAACGGAAAGGCTGTTGTTTTGGGCTGTTCATATGAAACCGATCGCTGGCGTGAATTTCGCGCTTAAGGGCTATACACTACTGACTTATCACTATCTCAATAGCAGCGGCGCACTATAGTTTAAAAGAGACTGTTCCTTATGTGAGGCACGTTCGCGAGCTTTGCGATCGTTGGCGCGAGAGGGCCATGGTAGGGACGAACGTTTGTCCGTATTTCGCTGCGTTTCTTCACGACTCGGCCAAAAGTTAATGATTAATGGAGAAAAAGTTTCGAAGTGCTGTTACGTACAATTTCGAGGGCGCTCCATAGTTCAAGGTCTTTCAAAAAATGTTCAGGCTAACGAACTTAATAAGTTATCCATGACTAATTACTGTAATAGATAGATAGATAGATAGATAGATAGATAGATAGATAGATAGATAGATAGATAGATAGATAGATAGATAGATAGATAGATAGATAGATAGATAGATAGATAGATAGATAGATAGATAGATAGATAGATAGATAGATAGATAGATAGATAGATAGATAGATAGATGCAGGTTATAAGCAGGTACGTGGCTGCTTTAAATCAGAACACATTTAGCAGTGGCTGATAGAATGTTGTGTCTGTTTTTGAGAGCTTCTTGATGCGTCCGTATGAAGTTTCATTACATACCACATCGTGGATAACATGATGGCTTCGAAAGCATCATTCTCTGATCTCGGTGCATTGACGGGTTAGAATTTCGGTACTGGTACGACTTTGTGCGTGGGCAAAGCAAATATATTGAAGCCTGCACACCACTCCTTTGGGCGTATCTTTTGAAGCAACGTGCGCGGCATTCTATACGTGTATATACGGACGATCTTCATGCTGCCTCTATTCCCGCTCATGGAATGGCCACTGCAGTAAAGCATCATCATCAGTGAATGAAAAACACCGAGATTTACGACGACATGGTGTAGAGCTACCCACCGGCCGTTACTCGATGATCGACGATGCATATCGCGTAGGTCACGTGCCCAGAAAGGAATGACCAGTCCAGAATACGCAGCAGCTATTGCGAAAGAACGGCTCGAACAACTCGCACGCGCATGGCGCTGCCGTATACACTAAACTGACGGACGCGGAAAGCGGAAGCTCGTATTAATAAGGCGTACTTAACGCAAGCGCCATAGATAACGTCAACCAGGCAAGAAGGATACGCGTTCTGTATTTGCGCATCTGGTTTTCTTGTTGGGGAGACCCGCCACGAGTGGCCCCACCTGGGGTTATTGTGTAAATTAAAATAAAGGAAACTCAGAAGCTTATAGTGTTGGCCGCTTGAGGGTACAGACAGTGTGCTTTGGCAATGAATGAATGAATGAATGAATGAATGAATGAATGAATGAATGAATGAATGAATGAATGAAATGAATGGATGAATGAATGAATGCTCGCGAGCCACACAGGCACGGCACTGTGTGTTGACGGACTGCTTTGCTATTGCGCTACCGACTGCGTTGACGACCGGCCATTACTTCTACACTGGGCTAAAGCTTTTGAGCTATACCGCCACCGCTGGCTGCTCGATCAACAAGCGGAGGCAGTGTTTATCTTACACGGCCTTCGATCGAGTAAAGAGGCGCCGTGTTTGCGCCAATTGCGAATGAGCTCACATAGATGCGACAAGTTCTCTACATTACAGGGCACGAGGGCGCGCTCTGAACCGGTCACCAAAAAGGAAAAAAAAAAGCTAGCCAAAATGTTAGATTACATAAGGTGAAGTAACACCTGATAGTAATGAACATGCTAGTATGAGATGACGTAACACCTTATTGTAATAAATATGCTAGGTGTCTACTTGTCTTCGACACATTTGAAATGTAGTAAAGGTTCTTGTGAAGTAAACATCATCGTAACTTTGACCACCAAAAAGGTCTTTATACGCCCGAGACCATATGTGTACATAAAGCTGATTATTCTTTTCCTTTTTTATTATTTCTAATTTTTTTTGTTTTTGTGTGTTTCTTCAATGCTAATATCACGTTGGGTGGTATAGCCGGCTCTAATATGTAGCCTACGCTTCTATATATTTTTTCATATATAAATAAAAAACAGCTTTTGCTTCATCGCGTTACTCAATCCTAAATCCCCGAGGCTCTGGACAAACAGGAACCCATATAGCCGTATCGTCACACTGCAGAACACGCGGCTGTACGACCGCGATTGCATGCGGAAACATTGCGCAACACATATTGCCATAACTGTGAGCACACATACACTGCGTCGCGGATTGCGCCGGTTAACGACGCGTGCTGCAATCCCAATCTCTGCGGGAATGATCACAGTAAATCTAGCGCGTGAACGATTTTCTACAGTGTATTGATTTGCGCAATCGGTGCTGCATAGCTGTAGCATGGACAGGAAATAGAGCCGATTTTAGCTGTAGGCTCGACTTCCTGAGTGTGATAAATTTAGTAGTGAGATATTTTCACCCAGCTAAATTGTGTGTTGGACGAGTGCGTGTACGGGTGATGGCGTGTTTATAACTACGGGAGAATTACTAAATGCCTTAAAGTGTTAACAAGTAATGTCGGTACATGTGTTTCGGGAAAATTAAAAGAAACAGAGAACAAAGAGTTTCACATATCCTTGTTATCTGTGAAAAGGAGTAGCCGGCGCTACACAAAAGCGCCAACATATCCTAAACATCATTAAAAAAAACCTAGCACGTAGCATGAGCTCGCTTAAATCGTGGCGTTGTATAGGTCAAACTATCGCGCCTGTGTGTAGCATAATATACAAATAAAGTTGGAAAGGAGGACGCTCAGCTTGTGCTACGTTTTACTCCTTGTGAAACGAAAGGCTCGAAATCAATTTCTTTGAGCAGATCAGGTTCTTAGTGACATTTTCATTGCCATTTCCCGCGCGAACGTATAGATGGAAACAAAGCGGAGGCTGAAGTTCGCCGCTACAATAAACGGAGTAACGACAAGGAATAATGCGATGGATTTGGATTTGGCTTCTAGAACATCAATAGGAATCCGGCTCCTATCATGCCACTTTTCCTCTTTTTTCCCGATGCATGAAGTATTTGAAATCTCTAACATTGGGCTAACATTGGGCCGCCATTGGGTTACCATTGGGATAACATTTGGCCACCATTGGGCTAACACTGGACTAACATTGGGCCACCATTGGGCTAACATTGGGCCATCGTCGAGTCAACACTCGATCAAGCGCGGACATTGGCATTTCCAGTAACGAATGGTGTGCACCAGTGGCAACACATATCATTCGTCTTTGTCGCTGCGTTGTAAGCGCACATCTAAACAGGACCAATGCGTTGTTATGAATGCATCACCAACGTGAAAAGCATACTAACGTCGCTTTCGCCGGAGGCCTAGAACTTGGGTGCACCTGGTGCCTGGAGAGGGACCATCACATGACGGAAATTTGTAAAGCCCTCCAGTGCATTTAGGGCGAAAGCCTTAAGTGACTATGTTGGCGATTCCGTCCGTGAGACTTGCGCGAGAGTTTGCAAGACCGTAAGATTTCGCAATGTCATTGGAGTGTGTTAGTTCCAAGTTGCTGGAATAGAGCTTCGAGCCTGACAACCAGCTGACAAATTTAGTCGGAGGAAATGAGCGGTTGGAGTTTACCAGCGTCGAAGGGTTCCTACGAAGGAAAAGGCATATTTTTTCAACGATCATTAGACATCCCGACGACAATGATTTAATATCAGCATCGTGTGCTCTTTCATCGCCTGAATCAGAGGTGGCTACGCATTTGTAATTAAATTCCGGATGTGTACGTGCGTGCGCGCGCGCGCGTGTGTGTGTGTGTTTAAGTTTCGAACAGCTTTCTTTTTTTTCCTTTCGAGCACATTGTTATTCTTAGGCCTGCGTAGGATTCTCCATCAATTTGGAGGGCGAAGTTTCACCGTAGCCTTCCCCCCCCCTCCCCCCTTCACACACACCATTGTTCGAGTCCGAAACAACACAAGCTTCGCAAAGGACGAAGCAATAAAAATGGAGTGACGGCGTGTACTTCACAGCAGCTCGCCTTTCGTTTTCAGCTTTCCGAGAGTAAGTTGGGAAGTAAACATCTTTTGGAATATAACATCAGGTGTCCTCGGGCGCCATTAACGCCAGAAAGCTGCACGGACAGAAATCTGCACTTTAAACAATGACACGACAGGACCTACTGAACAAATAAATGTATGGGGCAGATTTTGTTCCCCCTTTAATTGAATGGGGGGGGGGGGGGGGGAACTCCCCTGGACACACACACACACACATTAAGAACATAGGGTTGCGCACAAAGGAGGCGAGGGGGCGGTGCACCCTCCCTTTCCCCTCGCTCCCTTGGGCGCATGCCCCTATGTTCTTATTCCTTATAGAAGCACGAAACAGACATTTACATTAGCCGTCGCGCGCAAACAGGTGAACGCGTCGGGCAGATGTTATCGGCATTGCTTGCAACACAAACATTGCACTCGAGTTGGCAGCCTTGTTTTCTGACGCAGTTTCCTTTTTCTTTTCTGGAAACGTAGGCACTTTATTGTGTTTAGATAGCAAACCGAACATTTATTATTTCAACAGATTACATTGTTCAAATATCCGGCCACGCCTGGAGCACTCAGATCTGCAACGCTGTACAGAGTTGTGTTCAGGGTTCTGCTTTGTTGCTAAGCTTACGTGACGTACGCGGAAGGCGCTTTACAGTGAGAACGATCGCACAGTTTTTCATGCAAGGAGAAAAGACAGGAAGATGACATTGTTTTTTTTTTCTGGTTGTTTAAATAATAAATAGAAGAGGCGGGCGCCTTTATGGCGGCACCGGCTACTCTTCCGCGTAGCAAACAGAACATAAAATGCAAGAAAAATGAAAGCTGGTAGAAAATATGTCCGAATTTTAAAGGATAAGCGCTGCTGTAATCTATGTGCTGTTTATTTTCCTTTAAGTTCGCTAGTTTTACATAGAAATTATTCATTTGTATACGCTTATATACAATTTTCTCAGAGACATTTTTATCTCTATAGATATATTTAAATATACATTTCCCTACCCCTGTCTGGAGAAGCCGCTATTTTTACCCGCGACGGTAGTCTAGTGGTTATGGTGCTCGACTTCTGACCCGAAGGTCACGGGATCGAATCCCGGCCGCGGCGGCCGCATTTTCGATGGAGGCGAAAGTGCTTGAGGCCCGTGTACTTAGATTTAGGTGCACGTTAAAGCACCCCAGGTGGTCGCAATTTCCGTAGCCCTCCACTACGGCGTCTCTCATAATCAAATGGTGGTTTTGGGACGTTAAACCCCAGAAATTATTGTTATTATGCAATGGTCACATGCATTCGGCAACCAGACATGTATCGGTCAGCGTGGTATGAGATCCTGAACGGAAACACTCGCGAATATCATGCTGTTGCTAAAGGATGCTAACATCGTGCTAATAGAACACTCTGTACGGAAATACGCGTGGGTTTGTAAACATGTGGCCCCCTCCAATTGCCTCGGCTCGATGTTCATCAACGATTAGAGAGTCGCATGCTTTCTTTCGAAACCAGACTAGCCTGTTTACAAGCCGCGTCTGTAGAGAGTCGAGTAATCTAGAATTTCGGCGGGTGGGATGTTGACTTTCGACTGGTACTGAAATGATACTATACATGGTCTCACGTGTCGCAATATAAGTTCTCACGGGTAGTGCTTTTGAAAGCTCGACGAAATATGTAGTAATGTGATGAGACGCTCTTCTATTTAGTATCGAGTGTGTGTAATTATGAAACACACTTCTTTTTAAACACCTACACTGGTTCGCTTTGTGTTTGTGTATTTACACTAAGATTATTCTTTGAAAGCGCTGTTGGTTGAACGCTTTTCACATGAGCCTTCATTCAAAAAGCATTAAAGTTGCTTGCTTTGCTAAGAACTCTCATTAAGCATTCACGTCTTTCGTTCTTTCCCTTGAGGTGCAGACTTAGAGCCGCAGGAAAAAAAGAACAAAGAACGAACGAACAGACTTTGTAAGGAGCGGACCGAAGTCCTTGTGTGGGGCTCCTTGTGTATTACCAATCTTGTACACACTTTCCTGTAACTGACGTCGTTATTGAATAAACTTGAACTTGAACTTGAAGTAGCAACACCTGGTTGACGTTACAGTCAGGTACTTTACCGCTTCGAAAGGCTCAACAAGTTGTGAGGTTAACGTCCACAACGAAAGCCTATCTCATTACACATTTAAAAGCACCCGGGCGCGTGTTTGCACGGTCCTATTCTCGCAAGCTACGCTTTGTAAAAACACACAGCACGAAAAAAAAACAAATAAAAGCTAACACAACATTGACGTTGAAACGATCCCTTTACAAAACCAACGTGTGTTCTTACTCATTTAGAATTGCCTAGAGGACGAAATTCCTCTTTTCATCACCGTCAGCGCATGCAAGCAGCTTTGCCCGAGTGGGCGCAGAGGCGTTGTTTCGCGCGAAAGCTCTCCGTCCAGAATTGCAGAGGAGATGCCATGAGTCGCGTTCCCGCGAGTGTTCGGCTTCGCCGCCTGTGTAGGGTTCCCGGGAGAGTAATGTTCTATCGCGCTTTGTAGAAGTTCCAAGACCCCCCCGTTCCCTCGGCGATTTTTCAGAGTGCCTTTTGGTATTGGATGAAACGCGCGCATCGGTTTGATGAATACTGTTGTTGCCTCTTGCTCGCGGCAAATACACCCGGAAACGGCACGAACACGTTGTTGGGTGTAGCCTGCCACCGACAGGCGTCCGTCAACGAAACGGTGGTTGTCCCACGCAAGAAGGTAATCGGACTCTGTTTACGCGATGTTCTTTGTAGTTCGAAAACTTTGTTGATGACTTTCCATACATAAAGAGCTTCTAACGTCGGCAATCATTCTTTTCTCCTCGTAATGGTGACGATATATTATCTATCATCTGGTCACCGATTTATTTGTGAACGGCCACGAACCACCTTTATATACGTCTGCGACTCGCGAGGCCGCTCTAAAATTTTTAGAAACCACAGAACTAGATAGGTTCTTGCCTATAGTGGCCGTGCTCGGCGTGTTATGTGATAAGCTGTGTTGTGCCTACATCTCTCTTTTGGCTAGAAGGTATAGACGTCCTTCATTTCCCTATTGAGTACGTCGGGAGAGCCGAGGTAAAAGGCTGCTTACGCAACTTCACAGGCCCATCGACTCGTCCAGAAGGCAGAGTTACGATATTAGTGATCAGAACGCAGGGCTGTATTCATATGACGGGGCTTCATACTGACGCGTTTCATACTGACGGCGCGTAGTTGTTATGCCACGAGCACGGTGTAAGATATATACTGTATATATCTTACACCGTGGCCACGAGACAGCTGTTCTCGAAAAAAAAAAACAACACTAAGAGTTTGGCAGTGTGGCGTGTTGGATCGGTGTCGGCAGCGTTGTAGTCGGCGTTCGTTGGGGGATGCGTTGTAATATTAGGCATTGAAGTGCATGTTTTCGAACGGAGTATGTGATAATTAGTAATTTATTAATCAATGTCGGTTTATCTTTCCTCTGTGTAGGGAAACAGGATACATGCGTGGTAGACCTCTGTGCATTTTTCTACAGATATCTTCTCTCTTATTTCATGAAGGATCTCTCATGCTTCAGAAGACCACAACGGAAAAATCACCGCCCCGGCGGTTATCACGAGCTGGGATCTATCGAAGTGTGTTCTTTTGTAGCTTTTGATTTCTCTACCACCACATTTAAGAGATGCATGCTTCAAACTTTTCAAACGGCGTCTGGTGACGTTAGCTTAAACGATTTTGCCACGTACGTGCTACGAGAAACACAACGACGCAAATGCGCATATGCTTGATACAGAAGGCAGAAAGAAGAAAGAACTCTCTGGCGCGCGGTATTAAAAAGACCAACTTGCTGCTGTTCTCTCGATCCGTGCGTTACGACCTCTGTCTTGACGTCGCGACAATATTAAGAACACCGACACAGGATTTTATGGGTAGCGATTCTTGCTTAGTCGGGTATCAGCCCTAGCTTTATATGATAATAAAACCTGAACAGAAATCAGTGCAAGCGCGGAGACCCTTCGAGGTAGCGTACGCTGGCACTGTTTCTTAATTAATTTTAATTTCTGCGCACTCACGGACCGCCACGTTTCCTACCATCTAGCCATATGCAGCGTCGTTGTAGTAATTCTAGCCGTCTTATTTTTTTCGCAGTGGGAGGCTGCTCTCCGCCCATTCTTAAATTATTCTGGGAAATACTTTAAAGAAAAGAATCAGTAGAGCGACTTCTCATTAACGTGTCGGTTGCTCAAATGCGTCAATCATGCCTCAGTAATTACGGCATTGCCGGTTTTAGTCTGGCGATAGCGTCTTCTCGGATGAGGAATATTGATGAGACGCAAACGCAGCCATTCTATATCGAAATGCATCCGCGCACCTTCTAAGAAGCCGAATGTGAGAGACAGCCAATAATATACCCGTGTTTTGATTATGGCATCGCTGTATGCCAGTATTAAACAAAGTAAAAGAGCTTTCAGGTGAAAAAAAAAATATATATATATGTATTCGAAACTCGTCTGACGATTCGCTGGCGCAATATGTAGCCTCCGCTTGAGAAACCTTGTTCTATAGGCGGCGAACATATCTGAGCTGCGTTGAACGGCACGCGTGTGACACTTCACTGAAACTGGCGCCCAATATAACCGGCCTGTGAACGTTTCATGCATATGCGATGCGGGCGAGTTGTTGCCTCATTCAGTTTATGAATGCCGGAGCTATAACTGCATGCGGTGTGCGTTCGCGCACATCAAGTATTCAGCGATGCCCGAATACTTCAATCTTGTCAGCACCCCCTCCCCTCCCCCCCAGCGCTATGGGATTCCGACGCCGTCCGGATTTGCGGATGAACGAAGTTTGGGAATCCAAGTGGAAGTGACAAACATTGAACGGGGAGTGGGTGTTTTGCTCTTTGTTTTAATTGAACATATGTGAGCGGAGGTTGGTGCCGATTTGTGTTGCTCCTCTTTTCCATAATAGTTATAATATAATAATATTTTATTAATGTCTGGCGAGAGCATCAATACCATGCAAAATTGGCCTGCCAAAGCCTCATTGGGCTTGAAGGGCAGAGCCGACAGACAGTAGACACAAGAATTATTTTAACTGACACCACAACAAAAAAAAAAAAATGAAGAAAATAGTTCTTTTTAGCAGTTACATGCAAAATATAGACGCGCGCGTACAGCAGTGCGTGAAGAAATAAGTTGATACTAACACATATGACGTCACCTAGCCTTACATGAGATTCGCGTTCATACATGCAAACAGCGACATAACAACTATACAACAATACAATACCACCAGACTTTCGGTGAGGTAAAAAACGGGAAAAGCCTGAAAAAAAAAGTGAGCGCATGATAAATGCAACGTAACATCACTCTAACGTGTAAAAACAAAAGGAATATGAATTTTATTTTTTACTTTGTACACCAACAGCTATGCGCAGTTTGAAACTACCTGGTTACCTTACCTTAAAGGCCCGAACACACGTACGCGTTGCAGCGCGTCAACGCGTGACCTTTTGACGCGGCGTCGCGCCCTCTCCCTATGGGGAGAGAGGGCGCGCGACCACGCGAAGCTGCGCTCCCTCCCTCTCCAGAAGGAGAGGGCGCGACGCCGCGTCAAAAAGTCACGCGTTGATGCGCTGCAACGCGTACGTGTGTTCGGGCCTTAAGGTTCTGATACCGCAGCGGTATTTATCGAAGGAAAAGAAGGGATATCAGGAAGGAGTTGCAAATTAATGCGACAAAGAAGTTGCTTCAGTTTATATTTTGTATTTACACGAAAGGCACTCGCGGGTAGTTGATTAAGGCAGGATGGTATAAGGTAGCTACGAGTACGCTGACCATATCTGGTGAATCAGCGAATCACCCGAAAACGGTTTTTAGGTCGGATGCAGTTGCTTTGGCGTGACGGGCGACGTCAGGAGGCCTTAATCTCGTTTTTTTACCCGCCAGCCTTGACCTTCATTTCTGTCTTAGTAAACAAATGGCTCGAACATCGCTGAACCATTACTTGCGAGAAGAGATTACGGCCACGTTAAGCAACGCTTAGTGACGTTAAGGAGCGTTAAAGGAACGTTAAAGGGGCCCTGCACACCATTCTTAGTTATATTGGCATAGTCTCATTATTGACGTATGACTCTTCACGAGTCATATGCCGCAAAAATTTTTCGAATCCATTAAGTCTAAGTGGTGTTACCAAATTATAGAGATCACGTTCCGCAGCTTTCTCCCTCAACTCAACGCCGCGAGCGCGCAGAGAGCTAGGCAGCGACTCGAGGGAGGGAGCGCAGACGAGCGAGGCTCTCGAGGCTCCGCCGAAGAGCGCCGGCGGAAATTTTTTCTTCATTTTTTTCTCTCTGACGTCTGGGCGCAACCACGTGGTCTATGCCGCCACTTCCGGTCGGCTTGCGTCGTTCTCGTGGAGCGGAGCCGATGTGTATCGCGCGTGCTTGAAAACTGCGCGTCGGTTTGGTAATGTTGGGTGTGCACCTCGAACGCCGTAGTGTTGTCATCGCTCTGCCAAAAATGGAAGCAAACCTGCTCGCTCGTTTGGAACGAATGACAGCTGAGATCGGTTTCGGCCCATACTCCGATACACCGCCTCGAAAGACGGCACTGGCAGACGACCCCGAAGCGCCGCCATTACCGGACGCCAGCATTGTTATCGGAGACATGCTGCACGGCTGCCTCGGTCGGTCGTGAGAATGTGCCGACGATGCAGTTCCCAGCTGACGAGGCAACACTCGAACGGCTGCCACTCTCAACGGCAACCGGCGATGGTCAAAAGCACAGAAATATTCACGTTTTCGGCACTGCGTATGGCGAAGAAAACGGAACCACGCAACTACGAGCAGACGAGCTGTCGGTGAGACCGGAAGTGCTAATATTAATGTTTGTTCGGTGTTTTTAACGCAATCACAGAATATAAACATACATATTATCTACTTATTGAACTCAAAATTAACAACGAAAGTAATAATGAGGGTGTTATCGTGATTATAACATCAGCCAATGGTGGAACTGCCGACAATCGCGTCATATTTTGCGGACTAATACATCATTTGTCGAGAGAAGAGGGAGCGATTTTCAGCTGACTTTGAGAATTTATTGTAAATTCCAGGCCGTGCGCATCGCTATAATATTTGGCTCGCGTGTTCTCGGGAGCCTCGACTACCGATCGGCAGTGCTTTTTGAGCATGCTCGAAAAGTGTTGCAGGGCCCCTTTAAAGGGACACTAAAGGCAAATATTAAGTCGACGTTGATTGCTGAAATAGCGGTCCAGAAACATCGTAGTGCTACTTTTGTGCCAAGGAAGTGCTTATTTTGAAATAAAATCACGTTTTAGTGGTCCGCATCGCGTTAGCGCACTTCAAATCACTCACCTGAAATCAGTCTTTCACACGTCACTGCTGCGATGCCCAACGTTGCCCGCCTTTACTGCGCGGCGGCGTGTACTGGCGGCGTGCACCATTCGGGCATCCAGCAACATCACATGCAGGCGGCATTTTGTAGAACTTTCTCTCAGAGCGACTTTCACGAGCGCGCAAAACACACGCGGCAGTACGCGATACCGAAATTACCACTGAGACGCGACCGTGTGAGCGAAGCAGGGCGCCGGGCGAAGCGCAGTTCGGCGAAAACGGAACCTTTGAACCACGCGCGCCGTTCCCCATGGCAACGCCAAAGAGGTTCTTTTTACAGCGAAAGCTGTTATGAGATCATTTCACCGGCCGTTTTTGGCGCCGTAGTTGTCCGCCGCCGCCGCCGCCGCCGGTGTCCGTAACCAGTATCGCTCGAAATAAGAAAAAAAAAAACGAAATAAGAAAAAAAGTCCAGGATGGAACGAGGTTCGAACCTGGGCCCTCTGCGATGGAGCCCAGTATTCAACCTCTGAGCCATTCCGGTGCTTGGAACGGCTATGCAAAAAGGTCCTATACATTCTTCATGTCGGGAAGGAACCACATTAGCATATGTAATATAGCGTGGTAGAGAGTAAAAGAAGCACCAAGCGTCGCTCAACGCGTCGCACAACGCGAATTCTGTAACCAGGCGTCACACAATGCTAATTGCGCAATGAGTAGGTTGTTGAATGCTTCCAACCCATTACAAAGGACTCTGCCATAATTCTTCATCGTCGTCAGGCACAGCATCAACAAAGTGCGCATAATGCCTTACATGCGTTTAGCAGGTACCACGGCTCTTCGTAGAATGACGAAAAATGGCCCAGTGCCTGCTGCCCTACTTCTCAAATATTACAATGATTTATAGCGTAGTGGGTTCCTCGCACTGGTTACCAAGGAAGCCCATAAGCGGATGTTCCATTTCCTCGGGGTCTCAGTAAAATTACAATAATTTAGAGCGTAGTGGGTTCCTCGCAAGTGCACTTGTATTGGTTGCCAAGGCAGCCCATAAGCGCATGATCCATTTCCTCGGGGTCTCAGATAAATTACAGTGATTTAGAGCGTAGTGGGTTTCTCGCAAGTGCACTTGTATTGGTTGCCAAGGAAACCCATAAGCGGATGTTCCATTTCCTCGGGGTCTCAGTAAAATTACAATGATTTAGAGCGTTGTGGGTTCCTTGCAAGTGCATTTGTATTGGTTGCCAAAGAGTCCCATAAGCGCATGATCCATTTACTTGGGGTCTCAGTAAAGTTCTTCACCCCACCCCGTCTCTCTCCCGCGACAACGTATGTTATACAGAATGACGGTAGAGGGAAATAGCAACCGGGCGTCACCCAATGCAAATTACTTAACTGGTGGGCCGTTTAAAGCTTCCAACCCATTACAAAGGGCTGAGCCATAATTCTTCATCATCATCAGTCGTCGCGTCAACAAAGTGCACATAATGCCTTACAGACGTGCGGCTGGGGCCTCGCTTCTCCGCAGAATGACGAATAATGGCTTAATAGGTGCTTCCCAACTTCACAAAAATTGTGATTTATGGCGTAGTGGGTATCTTTCTAGTGTACTTGTATTGTAGCCCCAAGAGAGCTGACAACGGGCTCTAGAAATGCCGCTCTTCCAGCTTTCGCTGTGACTGTGCTGCGGTTTCAGCGCAGGCCTGGCGTTTTTTTTTTCCATGAATCAAACAGAAACGAATAAACAAAATTTTGTTACGTCTCTTGATGCACGGAAGGTTCCTTTTTTATTGCTGCTAGTTTCATTACTAGTGATTAATTGTAGGCAGACTCTCATACGTCATCGGGATCATTTTGAAAATTTGCCTCTCGTGGCGCTCATCGTGTGACACATTTAGCTTAATTTCTCGGTAAGTAGGGAACTGCTGTTGATAATATTGCCGTTTTAGACGTTGTCATACATTGAGCTTTGACTCTGACATAAATTGTTATTTGCCTTTAGTGTCCCTTTAACAACTGGCAGAGGAAGTGCGGCTTTTGCTGGCGTATGGTATAAAAGTAGGCTGCTTCAAATAAAAAGAAATATGGTAATACTGCGAAGTTCGATTGCACTTTTCTTCTTTAGATTGTCCCGCTCCTTATGTGACGGTGAGGCGCCACACTTCTCGCGAGACTCGCACGCGCGCCACCGCCGAGCAGGGGCGTAGCCAGAAATTTTTTTCGGGGGGGGGGGGGGTTCTATCATGCTATCATACTTTATGTATGTTCGTGCGTGCGTTTGTATGTGCGCGTGTATATATACGCAAGCAAAAATGAAAAATTTCAGGGGATCTTGAACCACCCCAACCCCCCCCCCCCCCTGGCTACGCCCCTGCCGCCGAGATCTGGCTCCGTGTCAGGGAGGCTAACGTCTCCCCCGCTCGCCCAATACCGTAGAACTGCGGTGGAGGGGAGAGCCATGATCGGACATGTGGACGGCAGAAATAGGCGAAAAATCCGCGCAATCGCGACGGGCAAGCCTCAATCTCACAAGCCAGAAAAGTGCCGCTTCGCGTACGAGGAACTCTTGTTCTTGGGCCACATCATCGGTAAGTCTGGAATCATGTGATGACTTCGTCAAAAATTTTGACGATCTGTGACGTCATGATAACGTCATGTGGTGACGTCATCACGTGATTTTAATTTTTTTGCATCACTCATGTTGATGCCGCCGACACCGACGGTCCGTTTTTGCGTTTGATGAGGTATCTAAGGTTTTCGACTTGAAAAGTTACACCTAACCTCTCGAGTTCACGTTATCAAAAATTATAGATTTCGCGTCCAACAAGATATATCACTCAGATAATTTTCCTGTATGTGACGCCTTTTTTTGTTATTTACCAAGAAATATGGAGCCAGAAAGAACGCACGAGAATCACACCCACTTGGGCGTAAAATGCGAATGGCGGATTGGCGCCTAACGGCCCTGAACTGGCGAGCTTCGTCGGAGAGCGCGACGCGTGCGTTTTTCCTTCTCCGCTAGCGGAGTCTCACGACAGAGGGCGCGTCAGTTCTGTGCCCGATTCCGTGACTTCAAACCGAGCAAGCGCAGTTTCGCCTCCTCAAGAATTCTTGCTTCGGGGTCCAGGCATATGTTAACAACTTCGGCTAACACAACGGATAAAGGAAAGCATGATCATGGGCGTTCATGGAGGTTTGCCACTAGGCGTCAACGCGGGTGCATTCACGTCTAACGCTGCCAAACACCAGTAGACATTGTACGAGCTCTCATAAACCACTAAACAATAAGCACTACTTCTGTGAACATGCGTTTCACTTACCTGTTATGCTGATTTCTATGACGGCGGGATCAAAAGGTTTTTTTTTTCATAAATAGAAGCAACTGCGGAGTGAGCAACAGTGTACAGTTGGTTCATCCTTACCACAAAATCGATGAAGAGGAGAGGGCTCTGTGCTTACGAATGTTTAATAGAGGCTCTTGTCCGCGTATTGCCACAAAGTATTTCCAGTTCTCGTGTAGTACAGAAGCTTCTATACCAGGTAAGTAGTAAAGTGTCGGTACCTGTTTAGATAAGATATCAGAGTGACGCTGGTCCTGCATTTCTGCTCGCCTCCTGAATGTACAAGTCGATGCACGTTGTAGGAATGTAGGTGTATGGCAAATTAATTTTCAGAAATATGAAGTTACATTACTAATAATATTTTGAGAATTTTCTAAAACGTAATTAAATTACTGTACAAGTTACAGCTGGCCGAAAGCAACGATATTACTATACTACTACTTTTGAGAAGTTATGAGAACACTTGAGCAAAAATTCATAATACAAGCACAAACTCATGTACACTTTATTTACCGTAAACTAACAATAAAATCTGAAGTTTAGGTTGCATAACAGAACCAGTTGGGATTCGAAGGAGCTCCAGAAAGGTGTCCTCGTTTAAAGAACAGGTGATGGTGGTCTTTTTACTGCACCCAAAAAAAGAGGGGACCATTACGAAGACTGGTTTCACTGACTTAGAGGGGGTCGGCGGGGTCTTTGTCCTTCGCGCAACTGAAAAGCCAACAGGGCTATACCTCAATTTCATCCGTTACAACGAAGAAATAGTCCAATAGCGACGACACATCGGCGACATATAGTGGTCGAACGGTTGACCCGAAGGTCGTGGGAGCCATATTTCGATGGAGGCGAAATGCTAGAGGCCCGTGTGTGCATTAAAGAACACCATAAGGTTGCAGTGGTGGATTGAAGCTAATAACACTCTTCCAGAACATATGGCTGGCTTCAGACGACGACGATGCACTATGGACTGCGTCTTTGACCTAGTCACATTTGTGGAACACGAAATGCCCTGTGGGAACATCGCTGTTGCGGTGTTCATAGATATAAGAAAAGCATTTGACTCTGTCAGCCACCTATCTGTGCTGTACGGGCTTACTTCACTTGGAGTATATGGCCGTATTCTTAAATGGATCGCCAACTTCCTGCATGACAGGCAGATATACATTTCTACCAATGATGGCGAAAGCGATCTGTTCAACGTGAACAGAGGTGTACCCCAAGGAAGCGTTCTCAGTCCGCTTCTTTTCAACGCTGCAATGGCAGGTCTTCCAAAAGTGCTGCCAGAAGCCTTGAACATATCCATGTACGCAGACGACATATGCATATGGACGTCTCACAAATCTCTGGAAATCATCCAGCATCGACTTCAACAAGCACTAAATCTAACAAGCAATTACCTCAAGGAGCGAGGCATGCAGATTTCTCACGCCAAATCAGTAGTTCTACCGTTCACGAGAAAGAAAGTGAAGAACTTGAAACTTTTTGTGGACGGCCAAAGAATCGAAATCGCACGAAAGCATCGATTCCTTGGTGTTACTTTAGACAGCCAACTCAGATGGAGTCAACATATAGCCGATCTCGAAAACCAAGTGAACGGCACCATAAATGTTCTTCGTCGCATTGCGGGGACAAAATGGGCGGAACATCGGCGTCACTACTACACGTCCATTGCGCTTTTATCCGACAGAAAATTGCCTACTCCGCGCCAGTTCTCCACAACATATCCCCGACGTCTCTAGAGTGACTTCAACTGCTACAAGCACGAAGCCTGCGCGTATGTCTGGGGGTTCCACAGGCAACATCAAGTTCTTTGACATTAGCAGAGGCACGGGAACCCAACTTTATAGTGATTCGAAATGTGGAGACCTGTCGGCACCTCTTTCGCCTAGTCACACAACACCCTTCACATCCACTCATATCACAAATTGAGAACGGTCCCGGCACGCAAATACACCGTGTGTACCAACAGTACATTTCACGGCTTCCTGCGTCGGCACATTGGCCGCCGGACTTGAACTATCCGCCCTGGTTGCTAGAGCTACCAACTATTGAAACGTCAATAGAAGGAACATGACGTACCAGCCATTGCCGCTCTGCAGTTGGCCTCACATCACCTGTTTGACAGATACCAAGGCTACACTCACGTGTACACTGATGGCTCCGTCAACAAAGAGACTGCGACATCAGCATTCATCATTCCGGAGTTACATGAGGAACATGCATGTCGGCTGAGTCATCTTTCCTCTTCAACAACATCGGAGCTTGTAGCTATTTTGCTAGCGGTCAGCTTTAATAAACTGTCAACGAGGCCCAGGAGGTGGGTCGTAATCACGGATTCCCTGGCGGCTCTTGCATGTGTGGAAAATGCCACTTCAGGAAAAATAGATATACGTATAGTATACGCGATCTTGAAAGAGCTTTCAGAAGCTACGGAGTCAGGTCATCACGTGGCATTTCAGTGGGTTCCCAGTCACTGCGGAATCAAGGGAAATGAAATGGCAGATGAGTTAGCAAAAGCCGCTCATAATTACACACAAACCCACCTCATTCCTGCATCCCAATGTGATATAAACCGAATTTCACGAAGAACAAAACGTGAATTATGTTTATCCACCTGGTTCCCAGACAGCACAAAGGAATCGATTCTGTACGCTGTTGACCCTAACCTTGAGTGCCAATTAGACCCCCAGCTCCCAAGACGTATCGACACACTCATTCATCGCCTAAGACTCGGAACCGCTTACACAAAGCACTTCTTATTTCGGATTCATCGTGCATCATCGTCAACATGTTCATGCGACCACGACGACGAGGATGTGCATCATCTGTTGCTCGACTGTACGACACGCATAGTACGACACGCAAGTACGACACGCATAGACAGCGACTCGAACAAGAACTTCACACGCTGGACTCTGAGCGAACGTTTTCCTTAGCGAAAATACTAGGCCCATGGCCGACTAGGATAAAGCGTAAAGCAATGAAAGTGCTCCAGCGTTATTTTGAAGACACTAATATTTGCGATGGCTACTGAGTTCTTGAACTTGTACGACTGTATATATATATATATATATATATATATATATATATATATATATATATATATATATATATATATGTATGTATGTATATATATATGTATGTATATTGCGAGGATGAAGAGCGGCGCCGAGGCTCCGGCGCGTGGGATCTAGAGCGAAGTAGAGAAAGAGGAAGTAGAGAATAGTTTTTTTTAAAGGAATATTATTATAGTTCTTATCTAATTTCTCTCTTTTTTTATTTTTTTTTATTTTTTAGCAAGCGTTGTGTTAACCATTTACATTATAAAGTACAGTGTGGCCAATCCCCCTTGTGGGTATGAGCCAAGATCTAGGCGACAAGACAAGACAAGAACAGCCGGCCTAGCGAACAGGCGTTGTGTCTATTTCTCTCGTCATTACAATGGCGCAGTCTACGAACTATCAACCGTAAGTGCGCCCTCGTGGCTCATCGGCGCTGCGGATGAGCCCTCCAAGGAACGATTATGCAGCCCGTCTCGCTACTTCTGCCGGAAGCACCTGTGCCACCATTCAAGGACGGCGTCCAGGCCTCCTCAGTGGCTCAAGGGCCGGCTTTTCCCGGTGCCGCCACGACAGTACACGGCCTACCGTTGCCTGGGAACGCCATCCACGCTTCCCGCACCGACAACGGCTTACTCGGTGCTCCATCGGCACCCGAGCCGCTTAGGCCCGTATTCACAAACCAACCTTATCTTAACGCTATAAGGCTCCCTTTTATAAGGAAGGGGAAAGTGTAAGGATGAGAAAAGGCCGCAGTGCATTTCAGAAACTCGCCTTATTCGGTTTTAAGGTAGCCTTACGGAAGGCGGCCTTGTCGTCATAAGGAACGAGCATGGGAGCGAGGCTATGAACTTTTGCTGGCTGATTGTTGGTTTATTAGCAAGAAAAAATAGCTATATGCTCCTCAAAACAATAACACAAATGCAGGAACGCATGACCGTGCGAGTTGCGGAAAGAACGCGTATCGTCTGGTCGCGCCGTGCGCTCCTTTTCTTTGTTATCGCTTTACCGTTGTCATAGCAACCGTCCGCTCGCGTAGACGCGCCGCCGCAAGCGGAGGCAGTCGAAGACGCGCCGGCATGAGCCGGTCCACGGAGCGCTCATTTCTACGAGGGCACCAACGGACGCGCCAAGTTGCGAGCCGTTTTCTCCGTCTGCCTGCGTGTGTACGTGTGTGAATGTTTGCGTGTATCACACATATGCCTTGTTATTGAGTGCGGCACAAAGGCGAAAATTGAATTTTACTGAAGATCCAGCGCTGCTCATCGACTTGAAAGCGTCGCATTGTGATAGCACGCGGTGTTCAGTGAAGGACAACACGAGAAAGTGGGAGCAGCTCAGAGCAGCAAAAGCGACGTGCGGCCGTACAGCGGCTCTGTGAGTGCAAAAAAGTGAGAAAAAATATATCCCATACCGCAGTGAAACACGCTCGCTTCCGCGTCGTACGCGCAGTGATTTTTTCACACGTTTATTATGCGGGGCAGTGTGGCAAGCGTATGTCCACCAAGTCACCGTTCACAATTTGAAAAGTGCCTGTGCCGAAGAAACAGAGCGCCACCAGCAGATGAAGGAGGGGGGGGGGGGGGGGGCACGGGAAAACCGACGTATTGGACTGTTCGTTTCCAGCGGCAAGCTCGGGGACATGAAGTGCTCGCTTCGAGAAGCGGAGTCTGCTCAGCAACACACCGTCGCTGAACAATTCCTTGGAATTTTGACGGTTCCCGAGCACGTACTCGCAGCGTTAATTGCACATATGGACGCCGATCGCGTACGTCACCTTTTCTTTAATGACTTTGTACAGCTTCTTGCGTAATAAGCCGTAGCGCGCCGCATAAGTGGCGCCTTAAGGTAGCTGCCGGGCTACCTTATCGAACGCCACCTTTTCACGGCGATAAGGTTAAGGAAAGGCTGGATTGCGGCATAAGGTTTGTTTATGAAACGCGTTAAGGTGCCGAAAAGGTAAGGAGGGCAAAAGGTAAGGATAAGGTCGGTTTGTGAATACGGGCCCTAAGGGTGCTGTCCAAGCTCCCTCGGACAAGGGTCCCTCCTCTGTGAGTACACCGATTGTGTCCAACTCCTCGGACGTCACCACTGGCTCCACGCGCGGCTCGCCCGAGAGCGCCGCCGAGCTTTCCGCCACCATCTCGCGACTCCGAGTCACGGTGAACGCCTTGGCAGCGTCAATCTCCGTGCTGTGTCCTGCCGCCTTGCCAGCACTGCACTCACTCAATGCCGCGTTGGCCGCCGCCGCCTCGCAAGACCATGAAGAGAGCTCACCCGAGAGCCGCAGAAAGCTCCTGAATGCCCTCACGGAGCTCTCATACCAACTCGGCTGGTTGGCGTCGTCATGCTCCGGAGTTTCGCCTACCGTATCACAATCACCGGCTGCCTGCGAACTACCAGAGTTCCACGGTTTCCAGAACGACGCCGTCGACTGGGTGGCGACCGTAAACGCAATCGGAGCTCGCGAGTGCTGGACGGATCAGCGGAAGTGGTGCGTGGCCATTGACCGCCTTCGGAATGGTGCCGCGGCGTGGCATCGATACGAAGGCGTGCGGCAGCAATCCTGGGCCGAGTGGAGCACCAGGCTCATAGCTGCCTTTGGACCGATTGATCACCACCTCACTTGCCACCACCCAGTCCAACCTCACTGCTGCCGAGGATGGAGCTCTGAAGGGGCAGCACCTCGAGATGGCTGCAACTGCGCATTGCAGCTCACTTGCAGACAGTGTCTCAACCTACTCTGGGACAACCACACAACTGAGACCAGGCTCACCATCTCAGGTCACGGACTCGGCGTACGTAACTAACACAATAACGTCTCTGACAGACGACGAGACCACATCTCGTTCACAGCCATTGGAGAAGCGATCCCGCAGCTCACCACCGTATGTGCACGTCACTGCGACCTCTTTGCACCAGCGACAGTCGGAGAAGCGGCCCTCACTTCACGCGGAACCTGACCGGTCTGCGAATTCTGGGAAAGAGGTCCTTCTTGTCGCGTCAAAGCATGGTCCTCCGCTTTCGACGCAGTCATTGGCCGAATGCGCAGACGCTCCCCTACTGCTCAGCGACAAATCGCTAGATGATGCCACATTCGCCAAGGGTCAGTCCGTTTCATCAAGCGTGTACCCAAGCATGGCTGAACCTACACCCCAGCCAGAAGAATCCGATGTGTGCCAGCCCTGCCCCCTGGTGTGTGAGCCCGTTTACGACATTAACAACTTCATTCAGACTGCCACTGTGTTGCCTGAAGGCCACGTGGAACACGACGGAGTTGTTTTTTGCACGGGATTCATCACTGGTCGACAGCGCGTCGACAAGTTCGGAGGGAGAGGCAGCGGGATCGAGATGGCTTTGGACACCCGTCACAATCTTGGCACAGGGTGCACACATGCCCGACCTCGTTCACATCCTTCGTCGAGCCATCATTTACCGACTCAAGACGGAAGCCCGGAAGAAGACAAAGTAGATGATACGTGCCACCGCAAATGGCATACGGCCAGCGTAAACGTGCGACCACAACAATACAGTCAGCGCCATCAACCAGAGCCATCGTCATCGGCAGTATTGCAAGCCAGACTGCACCGTGCCCGAGACCTGCGACCGCTGTGACATAGCCAGTGTCGGCCGCCGGAATCATACTTGGCAAACTTCCAACTGAAGTTCCATCATCGCCGACCCAGGCCACTCCGAAATAGTCAGTGCCGCCCACCAGACATACTTATGAAAGATTCACGAGCCAAGTCGCAGCGTGGCCCAGACTGACCACCGCGATGTAGCCAGCACCGCCCACCAGAAACATTGTCGGCAGCCCAGCCGACAATGTTTGCAGTCATGGCCGAGTGTGATGATGAAGAGCGGCGCCGAGGCTCCGGCGCGCGGGATCTAGAGCGAAGTAGAGAAAGAGGAAGTAGAGAATAGAACAGCCGGCCTAGCGAACAGGCGTTGTGTCTATTTCTCTCGTCATTACAATATATATATATATATATATATATATATATATATATATATATATATATATATATATATATATATATATATATATATATATTATTTATTTATTCTGTTATCTTAACAACTATGTGGAAAGGGGTAGCCGTCACCAAGCAATGGTGACAACTCCTTCATTTATTTTCTATTTCAGTAAAAAAAAACCAGATCGTCAAAATTTCTAGAGCCGTCCACTGCGGCGTGCCTCATAGTCATATCGCTGTTTAGGGACGTAAAAGCCAATCGATTGCCGTACACGTCGATGACACTGGCGGGTGACGTGTTCAGCGACGCCACAAAGAATACAGCAGGCTTGTTGCCCAACGTGTAGATCATACAAATAATTCTTGACGATCTCATGGAAAACGCAGAGCCAGAAGTACACTGCACTGAAATAGACATGGAACGAACAGTTCTTGGCGTTTTTATGGCAAACTGAGAGCCAAAAAGTACACAGCACTGAAATGGGCATGCGTTGTGGGATGGCCCAAACGCCGGTACGCTGGTTATAGCGCAGACATTAACGTTATACAACCCGTCGCAACCAACGAGTTGACATACAGGTTTGCAGTTCGAGCGTTACCACTGCGTTACGGTCTACTATGTTGCAGACACGCCGCACGTTGGAGAGGACAGCTTGGAACGTCAGCTGTCGGCGCCACCGTTTCAAGGTGCTTGCGCGCCCTCTGTTCTGTCCTTCTCGAAACGAAACGCGATCCCTCTTGAGTCAGTGTGCCACAAGGAGTGGAACACAACTAGGGCCACGAACGCCCACCGGCAATGAGGTACAGAGAGAGCTCTCACTGCCTGCCATTACGGAAACACAAACTTCATGTGATAGGTCACTGTGATGGTGAGTGAGATGCGCATGTGGTGTTATATATAATATGAGCTTTTTAAGGTACAAGAATTGTAACGCCCTTTTCGAAAACTCGGACGGTCCCTTATGCCTCTGCGTAAGACGACCCAGGTCACTCGGGCGCGTATAGGTTCGGCGACTGAACCATGCATAGTAATAACTGACTGGTCGATGGATGCGTCTCACGATTATATTTGCTGAGTCACTGGCTCTTCTATGACCGTAATCGGCCATTCCGGTGTTGTGGCTGCATCTCTTGAATCTGAACACGCAGTCTTCTTTTTTTTTGGGGGGGGGGGGGGGTGAGGGGGGGAAGCAGGTGAGGATCGTGTTCGACTGGCACTTCAGCGAGATAGGTTTGGCGAAGCAGCTCATTGTCGACGCAGAGTCACGCAGTGTACGCAGAAACAAGTTCTAACAAGCGCACTGAGCGTATGCATGGCTGCACATCAAGCTTTGTACTTTGGGTCCGATGTACACATACGTAAAAGAAGTGGTAGGGAGTGAAGGCGAGGTATGTCTACTGAGAAAAAGAAAAAAAAAAGTGGTGCCACAAAATACCTCGCGCTTTTTTCCGAAGTTCTTTTTTCGTGCCACGTGTTACTCTTTCTTGCACGCCTTCATGCTCCTCCCATATTCGCAACGTGTGACTTCGCATGGCATTCGTACTTGCTTGGGGTGACTGTGGATGTGCGATACTGCGGCATGGCTGGCGATGCACACACTAGTTTCTCTAAGGCTTGCTCAGAAATTCGGAAACCAGAGTGAATGTTCCTAAACCAATATCGCCATGTGCTCATGCTATGCAGCCTCTATAGGCCTGCCTAGCTCGGTCAGGGGGCATTTCGCCGCCTTTCTTGCAAAGACCGGTCGCTGTTCTCCCCGCACCTGCCTTTTGACTGCACTCGCTCAGCACGTTCGCGCGCCCTGCACCGACGATTACGATACTGCCTAATGCGAATTCTGAGCGCAGCTGTTGAGGTATTTGATTTTGCGATAAGTTGAGACAAACAATTTGACACATGCATCTACGTATGTGCAGTTGCATACCACTATTTATTGGCATTGAGCATCTCCATAACCAGATGTCTCAGTGCCTGCGTGTTCTCCATGTCGCCCTTTGACACTTTCTTGCACTGCCCGGTTCAGATTGCACATACGGCGGCGGATAATTACGGCGCCATAAACGGCCCCTGTTGTGATCTCATAGCAGCTTTCGCTGTAAAATGCGGTGCACTACTCGCCATAGATTTTACCTTTAGGGAACTATTTTATCGATAGAACCACCAGTGGTATATTTAACAGAACCCTCAAACCAGGAGGCCCGCACACTCCATACTAACGCACGTTGCACGGCGGCTTAACGTTTCAGAACGGTACCGCAAACTCCTATCTTGTGTGAATAATAAGGTTTTGGCGCGAGAGTAACTGTCAGTTTCTTTTTAAAAAAAATCAAGAAACTGCTAAGAATCTCACGTAAAATTGAACGAAAATGTCTCGCAGTGCGAATAAACCAAGCAACAGCGCTTCTTCTAAGAGCGAGTAACTATTCTTGCCGTTAGAATTTCGCAATTGACGGTTTCGGAAGCGCCTCCGCGCAGACACTTCCTCGCGGACTTACTGGTTTGCCTAACTAGTCGCTGCGCCGACGCCCCCGTCTTCATCATTCTTCCGAAGCCTCGTTAGCGGGTTGTACCTGTCTACCTTAATTGGGGGGGGGGGGGGGGGGGGCGGAGGTGTTGCGGCAGTCCACTCCTTAAACCACGCCACCCCTCCCAACCGAGGGAATAATATCCACGCGCTCACGCAAATGGCTCGTCCACGCCGTTTGCTATAACGGCCAGCGTCAATCTTAATTACGAGCAGCTTCGTCTCCGTAAATGCCCGAGTCGCTCTTAGAGGCACCGATAACCAATTTTGTCGTACGTGTTCTTTAGAGCAACGGAAATATAGTAATTGTTGGGGTTTAACATCCCAAAACCACTATATGATTACGAGAGACGCCGTAGTGGAGGGCTCCGGAAATTTAGACCGCCTGGGGTTCTCTAACGTGCACCTAAATCTAAGCAGAAGGGCCTCAAGCATTTTCGTCTCCATCGAAAATGCGGCCGCCGCGGCCGGAATTCGATCCCGTGAACTTTGGATCAGCAGTCGAGCATCACAACCACTAGACCATCGTGACGGGCAGCGCAACGGAAAGCCTACCGATCAGAGTGTCTAATCACGAAATGGTAACGCAGTAAACGCGGTGAAACATTTCGAATCAGAATTTTTGGACGTGCGGCGACTGTGAAGTGTTACACACAACGCATGCGGCAAACAGCTGGATGAGCGTGACGGCGGTTCGTTTTTTTATTTATGCGCATATGAACAAAACATGAGGAGGTAGGCTACATTAGAGTCGGCTATCCCATCCACAGGATAGCAATATTGAAGTAAGACACAAAAACAAGGAACGCTAGATCGAATGAAATAATAAGAAAAGAGAAAAATAACGAGAAGCACTATGTATACATATACAATATGTGGCGTATAAAGAATTAGCAGAGTCTAAAGACAGAGTCCAATACATAGAGAGTGGTCGCGATTGTACCCTGCGATTAGCTGCGCATGCGTGCAATGTACGCACGTGTGCCGCGGTTCCACAGGATAGATGCCGCTTAAGTCACTGAAGCCAAGCCTCCAGTGACGTTAGGCCGTGAAGGCAGCGTCGCTTCTAAGCGTCAACTCCTTTTACCTCAAAAGCGGTACAGAAATGAGCTTGGATGGATAATAACGCGCATACTCTAGTCTTGAGCGCTAATTTTGGTGAGCATAAAGCATCAGGCTGCGTACATCAAACTGAACGCCTTCATAATGCAGCATCAAGGCTCTTCCGCTAGGCTGCGTGCCGTGCCGTTTTTGTTTTGTATGGAAAGGGGGGGGGGGACTTTTAAACGCACTTTAAAAATATATTCCTACTCAAATCGCAAAACGGATGATTGGATCTGCCACTATAATTCACGGTCATTTTCATTTCTATAAGCATCTAATCAGACCATTTCGTTTCGCCAGTTGTCGGTCCCTTTAGGACTCGTTAGCGGGTTGTACCTGTCTACCTCAATGGGGAAGGCGCGACCGGCCATTCATTAGAACGACGCCACACTTCTCAGGTGAACGAATTATATCCCCGTGCTCACGAAAAAGGCTCTCCAACGCTGTTTTCCATAATGACCAGCGTCAATCTTAATTACGAGCAGCTTCGTTTTAGTAAACGCCCGAGTCGCTCTGAAGAATCGTCATTATAAAAAAACTTTGCGGAAGTTGGTCCCTCGTCGCGTCGCCGTCGCCTCGAGGTGCAGAAGCCGTTCTTAAGTTGTTCTTTGTCGGCAGCGATAAGACCTCAAAGAGACACACATGTGCCACACGACGTTGCCTCAAGGGAAGAACTAATGACGCGAGTTTTCGATAAGCAGCCTGCACGTTACTCGCTTCGCCCAAGGTGAGGTTCCTGGCGAGATGAAACTTCTCGAGGAAGTGAAGGTGAGAAGTATATAGAGGACGCGATAGACCCGTCGACAGGCGCTCGACCTGAGGCGCGTCTCCGTCGAAACGTGGTTATTTAAAAGTGCAGCCTGCTGGAATGATAGTGTAGTCTTCGCGGCGAGCACGGACGGCTTCGAAATTATGAACCGTGGATAAGGAAACCGCATTTTTTTAGATGTGAAGCATCTTATAGCGGAGTTCAATTCGGTGGTGGTGGTGGTGGTGTGCGGCTGTGACCATCTTTACTGCGCATGCGCAAACCCTCTCTACCTCCCCTCTCCCCTATTTCCTTTCCCCCTCCCCATCTCCACTTCCTCTCTCCCCTCCCGCTCTCCTCTTCCCTTTCCCCTTCCCCTCCCCTTTCTTCATCCCTCTCCTCTTCCCTCTCCCCTCACCCACTCCACTTCCCCTCTCCCCTTTCCCCCCTCACCACTCCTCCTCTGAAAGGCGGGCTCTACATGCCGAAACGCTGCTTCGCATCGCCTCATGGTCCCTTTTAGCGGGAGATGGTGTGATTTTTTTAAAGGCGAAAGCCTTAGATGCCTCATCAAACGCGGAAATTGACCGTCAACGTTGACAGTCATCCCGCGGCGTCGGCGTCAACACGAGTGACGTAAAAAGACATCATCATCACGTGATGGCGTCGCAGATCGCCAGAATTTGTGCTGTCACCATAACGTCATCATGGCTTCAGTATGACATCACACAACTTGAAGTCACATGACGACGTCATCGCACGAAATCGTCGCTTGGTGAAAAGTGGGTCGACCATGGAGCCAGTGCAAGACGCCGTGAGGCGCAGGAAGCTTGCAGCGCCTTGGATGCTGGAGGCAGTGCAAAGACCCGTTAGATGCAGTACATAAAGTCAGATCAGTGCATAAACTGAGAAGAAAAAGAAGATGGCTTTCGCCTTTAAGTCGTCTTAGGCGAATGCATAAGGGACCTTGTGAGGCTTTCTTCTCTTTTTTTTTGTGGGACATTTGATTATATTAATACTGACACTGCATATACATACAGTGATATGGGCTCGTAATTGCAAAAACAAAACAAAACAAAAAACAAACATGGCTGACCCCTGTGTCGTAGGAATCGGTATAACACGAAAGTGAAACGTGTCTTCACAGACGTAGTTGAGCGTTTGGTGTGCATTCTTTCACCCCAAGGGCGAAGGAATAATGCTATAGCAATAAATTGTAATGTCACGCGAAGAACGGCAAGCAGCTCGAAACTTCCAACGCGCTGCTCAAGCAGAAAGGACGCCCGGAACGAACATACACAGGATGAGCGCGAACTAACTGTCACAGCTGTAACTTATTTCTGTGTGAGCAGCGCGCTCCTTTCGCAAAAGCGGCCGCTGCAGTGAGCGAAGGGACCTTCGTGCTCTCAGCGCAAACTTGCGGTGAGAGCACAGGACGTGCAAACCACCGCCATCACGAGGTAAGCGCGCGCACGAGCGACCACACCCTGTGGAGCGTGGTCGCTCGTGCGTGGGACGACGGCCTTTAGACCGCGCCCTTCGAGCCCTTCGCGCCATTTCGCTAGTGATAATGAAAACACGCTGATGTATCACCAATCTCTGAGTGCCACCACCGGCAAATGGTGCATATTAATAGCTCGTCGTTAGCATGGCGAAGAACGTGCCGTCTGTGGCCAAATTCTATCGTGGCGTGCGCTGCGGAGCGAGGGGTCGTAAGTTCGACTCCCGGTGACGGAACCTTTTCTTCTGGCTTTTTTCTTTGCTCACTGTTAGTCTTTATATTTTACAACGTCATATCCGTGACCGAAATACGTCAGTTGAGCCGTGTTGGACCCCGGCATAAAACACTTCCGTGTTAAAAAAAAAGGCTTCGCGCTCAAAATATTCCTAAGAGAATATTGCAGCCAATCACGATGCGGGACCCTTGATTAGCAAATCCTGCTGACCGACGGAAAAACGCACTTGCGAATGAGAAGTTTTCTGAATTCTGTCCCTGAGTGATTTGAACCGTGTCAGAAGACTTCTGTTTCCCGACAGCTACCGCCACTGCCGCCGCCAACACCACCACCACCACCAGCCAGCGCGTCAAATTCGGAGAGCCGAAAAGATGCGGAGGCGATGAAAGCGGCGGCGGACGTCGAATAGACGTATGAACGAACAGACGTATATTTGACCGCATGTAACCTCCCTGTAAAGATGTTTTCTCTGCAGCGTAGAGTGCTACGCCGTGATACCACCTACTCAGAAGAAATCCGCACTGCCGCGAAGCCAAATCGGAAGGAATTCACAGGCGCAAACCAAGAACACGGACGATAGAACACGGAAAAGCACACTCGGATGGTTTCACTGCAGCGTAAGCACGGATTTCGCGAAGCCAGGCTTCAAGGTTAACTGTACACATTACTTTCACCTGAATTAATTATTTTTTTTAATTTAAAATTGTCTTATACAGGCTTATCAGCGCTAAGAGTAGTAAATTTTGAAATGTAACATATTTCACCGCTTATAACTCACGCTCTACTGACCCTGTTGTACGTAGAGGGCTACGTAGCCACTGGCAAGCTGAATGGGACAAATGAGTCGACAACGAGCTCCACCTAGTAAAACCGCGACTAACAAAACCTCTCCAACAAAAACAATAGATTCACCGAAGTCATCCTAGCACGGCTCAAGATAGCCTCACAAAAACACCTCCTGACAGGTAATGATCCACCGACATGTAAACACTGTGGAGAGAGTCTAACCCTTTTGCATGTATTCATTCAATGCCCCGGCCTTCACCAAGAGCGACTGACGCATTTCAGGGAGCTTTACCGGGTTCATATCCCGTCTCATCCCGCGCTATTTTTTGTCACTCTATCCAATGTTTCACCTTAAGAGAGCTCTTAATTATCTTGCAAAAGTTAATTTTTTAGAAATGGCATCAATCCATCCTAGTCACCAGGCCGGGCCTCACATGTGAAGTTCATACAGCCTGTTGCAAAAAAGTACGCCTGAGCCCTCGTGGTTCTTGCTCAGGCGAGAATTGGGCAGCGAGAGACTCGGACTTCGTCGACTCATTTACCACGAGGGACTGCATGCAGCCAAAGAATTGAAGGCCTGGTAATAAAGTTGGCATTTATTTTTAGACACACTGTATACATATGTATTTTATAGATATGCCCCTGCACATAATTTATTTCAAGTAATGATTTTTAGACTACTAACCTGGAATGGCATGGTGCTTGTAGTGGCGCTCTTGGGCCTCAAATGTCCTTGCCTCAAAAAAATTTAATGTAATATAATAATGTAATGTAATGTAATGTAATGTTATTAATGTAATATAATAATAAATAAAATAACTTATACCCTACTGTTATTCAAATATTCCTGCTATTCAAGGTTGCTTCCACTTCAGTACGAACTAGAAAATTGACATTCGCACATGCCTAGTTTTATTTCTTAATTAAAGAATATTGCGCAAGTTAGTTGGGTCATGAGAAAAATGCTCATTTTTCTTTATTGGGATATATACTATTACAACTATTCGATTCGAAATTATTCGACCCCAAATCACCATTCGCTTCGAACTTCAAGTTTACTGTTCGCTCATCCTAGTTGGCCGCCATGCTCCACGCCTGTGCTCTCTGCCGCAGTTGTCAACGCGGCGCTCACGTGCACGCGACGCACGCACGGCGCAGCGTGCGTCTCTGTTTTGTGGGCTAACGTAGCCAGCTTTGTTTGAAACTGGGACTGGGCGCTATAGACACGCCTCCAAATAATCAACCGTCGGACGCTCGAGCAAACGAGGCTTCCAGCCGTAATGAGTGGGTCTTTAGCTATTGATTGGAACAGAAAAAAATAAATAATCAAATATTTTCTGTCAGCACTCCTTGAACCCCCTAGTCTCCGCTGTGTCTCCATTTCTGTCTCTCTCTATCTCTTTTACTTTACAGTGTGTTTATATCTGTTGACTTCCGTGCTTACCAATCATCATTACTGCATTCTACCGGCGGCAAAAGGAAATTTGGTGCTGGTGTTCTCGAATAACAATGGCAAACACACTGTTGATTTGAATCGCCGCCGACAAAGAACGATGCAGCGTATAAGGCGTTCTGTCGCCCGTTACGGAAATGGGAGACTGACCACAATACGCCCGACATGCGGACGTGTCGTAAGATGAAGTGTTGTAGTGATGAACCGTTGACGCACTCTTACTTACCCCGCTGTAACCTGCTAGGTTCTGAGTAATCGTTTTCTTCGCAACGAAACTTCCTGCGTGTTCGTTCTCATCTCACTCCGAAAAGCATGCTCCTAGACGACTCTTGCGCTTCACCGACATGCGCAGACTGTTCATCTCCGTCCGTACACCGTCGTGCGCTGATGGATCGCAATTACACGACGCGGTAACGCGATTCGGTTGTTTATATTACTCTTCCTACAAGTAGAGACAGCGAAGATCTTCCTCTCGCATCTGGAATCCGAAAGCTTTCTAGCAGCAGTATGGTCGTGTGCATACTCGTGTTGTTTGTTCGTGGTGGTCGGGAACAAACCCGTTTGTTTTTGCTTATCGTACGCGATGTTTCGAAACCTAATGATTCCTTAATGGAATCGTCGTACCGTTCGTGTTGCTTCCCTAGCTTTTGTTCTAATCAAGGTTTAGAATTCTTCGCCGTATATTATTAAGTGTACTTTTTCCGTTTCGTCATTCAAACATCAATTTCGCAAATTCATATTGACTCAATAGCACCATTTATTGAATGTTCTTCAAACACAACTTCAATTCTGTCGTTATAATTGTGTTTGCTTCTTATTAGGTTACAGTTACCTACCCCTATCCTTTTATGTTTTGCATTATATTCCTGTTCGCACCGTCGTTTTGTACTATTAATACTTCGTACTATGAATATTCTACTGTTCTCATTTCTGCTGTTAAGTAGTGTAATTTTTTTCTACCATTATAATAAGGTCCCTCTACAGTGTTTACACTATGGGACCTTTTTCTGTACTAAAATGTTTATATCCTGTATATGTACTAAATACTGAATAAACTTCAAACTTCAACCTACCGTACGCACTCATGTAAGAGCCGCGAGCTCAACCACGAGCGCAGTTTTAAGCGAAGCTTTTATGAGTGACAGGTTTCGGTAGCGGCGGCGGCGTCGGCGAGTGTACAGAACTGCGGGTGTGCACAAATGCAACCTTCGAAGGTGTGCCGTGCACATGCGTGTTTGTAGGAGCCGTTTCGCAATGATTAATGCTCTCTGGTTCGTGGGCTTGTCAGCGATCAGCCGTTACTGATATGGTAATCTGTTCTTTCATCGAGATGGCTTGTCATTTCGCGTTGCCACATTTCATTGTTGCCTCGATATAAACGAATGACTGTCGTTGTTGCCTGTAGCAACTGACGAGTTGCGCTGCTAAGCACGTGGATGAAGGTCCAATTCCCGGCATGGAGGGAAGAAACACTTAGGAGGGAGCATTGCGCAAAGAGAAAGAAAGAAAGAAAGAAAGAAATAAAGAAAGAAAGAAAGAAAGAAAGAAGAAAGAAGAAGAGAAAGAAAGAAAGAAAGTAAAATAGTACGTGAGAAACGCACACGCCAAGCTCCGCTTTGCCCCATTTTCCGGATGGTGCAAGGGCTCCTCATATTGTGTTCCTTACTTTGTGTCATTCTTGCTTTGTTTTTATGTGTTTTCGCATAATCACCAAAGAGTTGCTGGTGCCTCTCTAAAGGATTCAACCTCTTCTATACATCATCTGTAACGCTTTTTCTTTTGCCTTCCGCATACGTAAATGGAATCTGTATAAGATGTACGCGTCCTGTGAACGTACGGATCTCGTCCACACACAAAAAAAAGGAAACCGAGAAAAAAAAAATTCACCATCTCCCCCTAAAGGGAACCATGTGAGGATGTGAAGGAGCGCATGGGTCGACCTAAAGTTCCGTATATCACGGCCACGTTGCCCGATGTTAACGCGTGCTTGCATGTGGAGCACACCATGGATTCAGTGTTGTTGCTGTTGCTATTACTCGTCCCGAACTCTTGTTGGAGCACGCCACGCGGGTTCATCGCGCGTCTGCAGAATCCCGTTCCCCGACGCCATCACGTGATTGCTGAGAGAGTGTAAGGGGGAGAGGTCACAGCGTCTTACTCAGCCCCTTACTCAGGCCCGAACGCGCTAGCGCGTGCCAGCACACCTGGTTTTGTCTGCGTTACGCCAAGCTAGGACAGCATACGGCAGCCCGGGACCCTAAAGTGCTCTGCACGTGTCATCATCAAGGCGGTCGAAGAACAAGACGAAGAAGACTACTCCTTGGCGCGAGCCTGCGCTCAATATGTTACAGATGGCTATGGTAGGTTTTAGAAAGCGGACGGTTGCCAATGGAACTACGGACAAAGCCCAGCGCAAAAGCCGCTTCGCATCTAAAAAACGACTGGTTTCAACGTAAAGTACAAGAACTAGAGCAACGAGCGAGCCCTCCACTTCTATTCTATGTGATTGCTGTCGCCTCGTATTTTCTGAAGTGCAGTAAAGGTTGAGAACCGTTCTTATACTCCTAGCTCAAGCCTTTCATCAGGCTTGCGCCCCACATCTTTTAACGTACAGTCTTTTGAGCACCGAAAAACGCATCGAAGTATATTTCCTTTTTTCCCACGCCAACTCACTTTGCGGGCATCGTATCGGCGCCTAACTTCGCTTTGGAATAAGCGCGAAACCCACAGCAAGGACGTCGGCTGGCGTGAACTTCAACAGCGGCTTATTGCAGTCTAGCTTTTGTATTTCCTGCGCGTCTCTCTATGTGCAGTAGATTTCACTTTAGAACTTACGACACTACAGCATTCCCAGACGAATTCCGAGCTCAACGACTTTCACGCAGCTTTCAGTTTTCTTGAGGGACGCTTTCTTTACGCTATCAAAACGTTTCAGGCATATTGAGCTCGCAGCCTTTCGCGTAAATTCCTAACGTTCGAGAATTTTGGTTGCACCCGCTCTTGGGCGTATCCTTTGAAAAACTCGCATTTCGCGTCGACCTATGGGGTGTTTTGTAATGCGCCCTGCCCTTGACCCTTTTAATCGAATTCTTCAGCGTTTAGGCCATTATTTATTTATTTATACATATACCTCAAAGGTTCTGTTCAATTCTGTTCTAACTAGCTTGCTGTGGCGATGCTACGGTTCACATCACCTAGGCTGCTCAATTTCTATAAGTTCTGCAGAGAAAAAAAAGTGGTCACCAATAATTAAAGAGAAAACATATAGCAAACGGAACAATAAAAAAATAACATGGCACTGGACAGTTCAATTGCAGGAGTTTACCTTCTTTTTGACAGAACGTTCACATTCATACATATCTGTCTAAGTTCTGAACAGATATACAGACTAACACGTCGGTTTATATATACCGGGTGTTTCAAGAAATGTGTTCAAAATGCTCAAAAATCAGAAAAATTGGATATTTGGTCGCTGCATTCAGAATTGCTTTTTCTGTAGTAGCAGGAATCTTAAGATGGTTAAAGACATCATTTGGGACAGTAATTAGGAAAGTTGAATTAATTAACTTTTTAATTATTTGAGTTGGCCGGTTATGTGAAATGCGAGAATTGAAGTTCTTCATTCGAAGAACCCATCCCAGCTTCGAGATATAGAAGAAGCGGCCGCTAGTAATTGTTGTGGCTCAGTGAAATTCAACCAAATTCAACGGCCAAAGCCGTTCAATGGTTTCTTCGCATAAACTTCAATTCTCCCGTTTGACATGACCACCCAACTCCACTAATTTAAAGGTTAATTAACCATCTTAAGATGCCTGCTGCTACAGAAAAAGCAATACTGAAGGCAGTGAGCAAATATCGCATTTTCTTGGTTTGTGAGGATTTCGGACACATTTCTTGAAAACCCGTTATATACACATAACTGCCCATCACAAAGGCTTATCTAGACCAATGTCCACTAAGAAGTCTTTTAAGAACGTGATCGCTTTTTGCTGAAGATGTTTTTCGGGCCACAGTCCAAGTAATTTTTATTTTGTCCAGTGTCTGGGACAAAGCGTGGGCTGGGGGAAGGGGGGGGTGTTACATCAATACACAAACACAAGTAAATCGTACGATATATAGTAAATTCACTATTTCTAGTACAGAAAAAGTATCCTAATTAATTACTAAACCTAGCGAAGCAGCCATCAAACGAAACAAATGAGTACATAAACATGTGCGAAAAACACACATGTATGCAAAAGAACAGCTCAAAAGCAGTATACTTTACAGAATCATAACATGCTAGCTAAAAACAAAGCGATTACAACGAAAGCTGTATCCAGTCCAGTAGGAAGTACTTGTTGCAGGCATGATCCAGCCGCTATTGCTTTGTCATATACTAGTGTAGGGCAGGGGCGTAGCGAAGGGGGGGGGGTCGAAAGTTTTCAATTTTGCTTGCGCATATGTGCACGCACACATACAAACGCACGCACGAACATACATGAAGTATGGTTGAACCCCCCCCCCCCCGAAAAAAATTTCTGGCTACGCCCCTGGTGCAGGGTATCTTACATGCGCCGTGGGCGCGTTAAAGGGGTCATGAAGCACCTCTTGGGCTTGTTGAAAAAACACAACCTGCGGAAAGCTGACAGAGCTATGAACTGCTCTGCAAAATATTACAGTCGTGCGCGTCGCGTAAACCCCACAAGCGGAGCGCGAATTTGCAGTTTCCTCAGGCGCCCTCTTTTCAAACAGAGGCCGGTTCTCACTCTCGACGGTGGGCGGGGCGTCTGCATGCGTACGTCGCGGAGACATAGCATGCTTATTGGCCGATAGCCGGATGAGATGCGCTTCTTGCCACGGGGTGCCGCCACTTGCCCGCGCGCTTACTTCTCAGTCTGCTATTTTTACACGGTAGCCGCACTCGCGCATGCGAATCACAGCGGGAGAGCGATCGCGTTTCATGACGCGCGCTGACGTGACTTCTTACCCCCGTGCCATCCCTCCCTGTCTAGCTTCCAGTGCGCTCGTCGGCACGAGAAAAGAGAGAAAGCGCTGAGAGCGTGCGCCAAACCCCCGTAACTCCGCTGATTCTTGACGGATTCGAGAAATTTTTGCGGCAATCGATTCGGGAGGCAGTAAACTCCGATACTAACGTCATTAGATCATTACTTGGAAAAGTGGTTCATGACCCCTTTAAGAGAACACCCCAGATTGATAGGGTCGTCTTAGTTGCATGTGGGATACACGTTGGGTTATTTGGGAAATGCCGCGTGTGCTATACGCGTTGCGGGCGCGTTACGGCATGCACCCCGTGTCCGTGACGTAGGCAGAAATTTTTTTCCCGGGGCGGCGGGAGGGGGGGCACGCTCTCGATCTGACGTGTGGTCCGGGCCGTAAGTGTGGTCGAGTGTCCTTTGTGCTCTGTATGCCATGGCAGAACAGCTGCCCCGTGTGTACCATTAATTCATTATCGCTTATACTACGGTGGAGTACCAGGCGTGTCACCATGAATGTCATGAATGTTGAACGGCATGTGATCAAGAGCGCCTTATTTTGCCCAGCCATGGCCACGCACGGCTCTCCAAACGGCCGAGGATCGGTCCGCCTTTGTATATATGTGTGTGTGTGTGTGTGTGTGTGTGTGTGTGTGTGTGTGTGTGTGTGTGTGTGTGTGTGTGTGTGTGTGTGTGTGTGTGTGTGTGTGTTGAATACAAAAATTTCAGTTGGTAGTCAGCGCTCGTGTCGTCGTTTCTTTCTTTCTTCTTTTGTATTCGTGTGCGCGCGCTGTTTTATGATGATGTCATGTGATGTCGTCGTCATGCTACGTCACGTTGTGTGATGTTAAGATAACGTCATTGTGACGTCATAAACTTTCTTCTCTACCCTTTTCTTTCTATTATTCCCCCTTCCCCCACCCCAAGCGTAGGGTAGACAACCGAGCCAAAGCTTGGTAAACCTCCCTACCTTTCCTCTTCGTCTCTCTCTCTCTCTTGGATTTGTGACATCATGATGGCGTAATATCGTGATGTTATCCCGTGATACTTTTTTGTATCACTCGTGTTGATGCCGGTTGACAATTTTTGCGTTTGATGAGGCATCTAAGGCCTTCACTGCAAAAGCGTGACGCGATTGGCTTCTGGATACGAGCGCGCTGTGTTTCGGCGCACCTATTGCGCTGGAGGCCGCGTATTCTCAAGTTTGAGCGACGCGCTGAAGCGGAAGGCCCAAAGGAGTATTTGCTCCTCGCTGATTAGGCGAAAGGGGCAAAGACGGCGGCGGGCAAAGGGAGGTACACACACAGGGCGCCCACTTTTCTACTTCTTTGGCGAGGCGTTCTCGTGACAGTGAGAAACGGAGCTCTGAGCATCAAGCGGCTTCACTTGTCCCGTGGGGAGATGGCGAAAACCGCCGTCCACATCCGATAGGAGTACGCAATAGGCGTTCGTCCTCAGACAAGAAGCCATAGAATGAACTGCAGGATGGCCGGGGTCGCGTTTGTCTCGCAGTAGTGTGTCAACAACACTCGACACCCGCCGATATGTCTCACTTGCGGGAGCCAAACTAAAGACCTTACGCTCCAAGAAAAGAAGTTCCGGTGTGGTGGTCTGTGGCTGCACGGTGGACTTCAGCGCCTGAGCGAGACAGGAAGATTTAGCACCGAGACCCGCAAGTCACAGGGGCCCCAAGCTCTTTCTGTCTTTCTTGCCCTTCATGCGTTCTTTTGTTTGCCAGGTGGAACAAAAAAGTAAAATAAAACGAAATCTGGGAGAACGTGGCTCTGCTGGTCACCCCAGGATGAAAACTCCGATTTCTAGTGTATTCAGGCAACGTAAAGTGCCCCTCGGTGAAGATCCTGATTCCTGGCCCTCTGAGTTCTCTTAGTTTCTGCTTTAAGGCGAAAGCCTTAGATGCCCCATCAAACGCGAAAATTTACCGTCGGCGTCAACGCGAGTGATGCAAAAAATCATCATAAGGTGATGCCGTCCCCATATGACGGTATCATGACGTCACAGATTTTCAAAATTTGGGACGTCGTCGTGACGTCCCTATGGCGCCACTTAACCTAACTTCACATTGCGACATCATCACACGACATGGTCGCTTGTTAAGAGGTGGGCCGATCACAGGCAGTGCAAAATCTGGTGAGGTGCCAAAATATTGCAGTGCCTCCGATCCTTGAGGCAGTAATAAGACTGCGTTAGGTTCAGAAATACCTCGGAAGCGGGCGTGGCAGGACCAATTCATCGACTGAGAAGAAGAAGAAGAAGAAGTAGAAGAAGAAGAAGAAGAAGGCGGCTTTCGATTTCTCGTCGTCTTAGGTGAATATGTGAGAGATCCTGTGAGGTTTTTTCACTGTCATGAGAACGTCTCGTTCAAAAAGTTGAAGAGGGGCGTTATTGGGTGCGTGTATCTATCTCTGTTTGTGCTAAGGATGTTCTCAAACGCCTTTCGTTTGAGAACATCCTTAGCAACCACACTCAGTCATCCATCCTAACACTTTTCTTCACCACGGCAGCATTGTAACAAGCGAGATGTGTCTGTGTTTAAGCGTACGCTTGTGATACGACGTTCGCTAATCGGATTAGGAAATGAAAACTGGACACATCATCAAACAGGAAGTGTCGATGGAGGAAACGTTTCGACGAGTAACTTTGTCTTCTTGAACAAGACAAGGTTACTTGTCTAAATCTTGGCTCCAACGACACCCCATGTTTCACAAAATTTTCATCACTACAGTGAACTAGAAACTTGCACCGATTCGTAAATGTTGTATATGGCATGTTATTTCTTCAATATGCCAAAGGTGTTTTAGTACCTAAAGTTGTTCTCGCGCAAGTTTTTGCAATTTATGCTGCCACACAGTATTCTGCGAAACACCGACTCTCTCTTAGGGAGTACTCACAGTTTCCAGTACAATGAAGGCATTAGACTGCCAGAGTCACTAATGAACCAATTACCCATGCACCATGCGCACCTGTGCACCTGTCATCTTTTTCCCCCTTTTTTGCTCAATTGAACTGATAAAATTTAATAATCAATAAAGAGCAGAAGCACAGACTGCAGTCACATGGGAGTCATATTGGCTTTGTAGATCTGTAATGCAATCGGCATCAGTCCCGGCGCTTGCTCAAGGATATAACAGTTATTCTAGTTCGTTTCTTATTTCGTTTAAATCCCTTTAAATCGAAGTTCTGAAGCTTACTGTAGTATGTTTTTGATTTCATTCGAACGTTGCTCCTACAGGAGTAGGATAATGGTGTTTTAGCTGCGCTAGTAGGTAAGCGACAGGTGGGCCTGTCCAGTTTGTAATCCGTGTGATTAGGTGCGCTGCCTTTTCTACTAATGGGGACACTACCTAGCGGTAGCGTCTTACGATTGGCCAGAGTCTCAGCACCCCGATATACGGCACAAAATAAGAGCTTTCGGACTCATCTATATAGTTAAATTCCGGTGCGATGGTATAATCTTCTTACTGTTTTATTCTTCAACTCTTAGATGGTCAAAAACAGCGCGCCAAGACCGGACAACGGAAAGAAGCGGATGTACACAGCACGGTGTATGTGTGCTTCTTTTCGTTGTCCTGTCTTTGCGCGCCGTTTTTCACGCTCAATATGTACCTACTGGCCCGCCTACAGTCAGTTTTAGAGTATCGCTGATGCAATGCGTTCTATTCAGTATTTTGCTATCTGTTTTAGCGACTGTGCAACAACTAGCGGAGCCATGCCTTCCCTGCCCGCTTGAAGGTATAAAATATACGCGGGACCTAAAGAACTGCGCTTACTTTAGATCAGACATACAATTCTCGGCCTCTGGTTCTGTTATGCATTGAGTTCCCTTCCTGTGCAAATGCCACAATGCATTGCCAATGTGAGGTACCGATAGTACAAGCGCTGCTTTTTACCTATCCCAATAATGCCCATGGCTAACAATACCAGTCAATTCAATATAAATGATGCATGAAGCGCCAGACTTTCTCAGAAGAGCATGTACGTGTTTACGGCGAAGACAAGAGAGTTGGGATAATTACTTCAATTTAACTCCATTTTTATAAACCGGAGAAAAAAAAAACGAAAGAAGAAAATGAAGAAACTGGCTTGCACGAGAAAATTGCCACAACCGCGAATATCCCTTTCTTGTGCGGAGATATGGGGCGGCGTTGGGCCGCGCGCATGAGCAGATACTTCAGCGAGGACAGGCTGCTGAATTGGCGGATTTATGCGCTGACGGTGTAGGCAGGAGAAAGATGGGCACTTTTTTCTCGCCACAAGGTTCTTTTTGTTCGGCTCGCTGTGTCTTCACTTCGTTCGGTTTCTCGGCCTTATATAGGAATAGCAAATGTCGAACTTTCCCTGCAAGGGCGAAGAATGAGAACGCTTTCTTGAAGACAGTGACATTGTTGGCGATATTAAGGCATTTAGGCTCCGATTACTTTACTCATTTACTATATCTGTGTCCTAGTTATTATGAAGCGCTGTCTGTTGTGTTGCCCATATGTGAGGATTCATCCCCGTGATGACTAGATACATTATTAGGGACGTTGTTAAATGCATTTCGGACATTTTCTTTTACATTATTATGGTGTCACTTCAATTGCCTATTGTATGTGCAACACATAAATTCTGATGTTGCTGTGAGAACGTTGCGTGTGTGCGTGTCTGTGTGTGTGTGTGTGTGTGTGTGTGTGTGTGTGTGTGTGTGTGTGTGTGTGTGTGTGTGTGTGCGTGTGTGTGTGTGTGTGTGTGTGTGTGTGTGTGTGTGTGTTTCGTGTCCTGGTTTTACTGTGAGGATGCGTTCTGACAGTTCTCAATCGCCCTGTTCAGCTACTCGTTGTATTACTGTAAGAAATGTGTATGCTGTACACTCTTAATCAGGTCCCGCTTAAAGTGCTAGATATAGCCAGGAAACCGGACATATTTCGTCTAGTTTCCTGGATATAGCCAGCGTTTAGCCAGGACCTGATTAAGAGTGTAGGCTCGATCCCTTCAAGAGCTAAGGTGTAGCCGGCGCCTTATTTGTGTGCCAACATCTCCCCACATCGTGTCAACAAAGGAATGCGAATGCAACAAACTAGAATATTATACGAAGTAAGGCTAGCATATAACTACTATGGGCATCCGACCTGGCGTAACCAACCAAAACGCTGGCGTAACGAAACGCGGCCGCTGCAGCAAGCGAAGCGGCCTTCGTGCTGTCTATCGCTTCAACGCCAACAGAGGGGTGAGAAGACTGCACGTACAAAGGTATGAGCCGCCTGCTGATACCTGTCAAGATAGGGTGACCGCGCCCGGCCGCTCAAAGTACGCAGTTCCTGCCGGATCTGCGCAGCTCCCCAGCGCCGGCGGCTTCTATAGACCGTTTCACAGAAGGTTCTATGGGAGCCGCCATAATTCCCTCTGGGCTGTGCGAAATAGCACAACAAGCATAGTACGAAGTTGTCCCACCTAATTTGGTTGATATGGCTGGAAGAAGCGAAGCTGCTTGAATACTTCCATGGTTACGACACGTTGTTTGCTGTCCACTGTAATCAGAGTAGTATCTGTGAGAGTGAGTCAAGGTCCTCCTTCAACAAAAATGACACGTATGCTCTTTGCATACATTTTAATGTGACATTTGAGAGATATGGACATTAGGAGCTACGTTTTTGAGCGGTCTCAATCTAGACAAAGCGGCGTGTTTTTGCTTAATATTTGTTTTCATTATGGAGATCTTTAAGACAGACCCATAGCCGTGAAGCGAGCATTCCCGAGCAAGCAGTTTAGTGCATAAGACAGACCTGCAACGCCCACATTTAAGAAGAAATCTGAAGGAGCGGAGCCCGCAAAGCATTTATGCTGAGTTTCATGTATACAGTTCCACAGCGCGATTAAAAGAAATTAATGATAATAATATCTGGGGTTTAACGTCCCAAATCCACGATATGATTATGAGAAGCGCCGCAGTGGAGGGCTTCGGAAATGTCGATCACCTGGGGTTCTCTAACGTGCACCTAAATCTAAGTACACGGGCCACAAACATTTTCGCCTCCATCGAAAATGCAGCCGCCGCGGCCGGGATTCGATCCCGCGACCTTCGGGTCAGCCGTCGAGCGCCATAACCACTAGACCACCGTGGCGGGGCGATTCAAGGAAAGAAAATGTTAACAAATTGCAGCGGAGCAACGTGAAGCGGTGCGCTGTTTTCCTTTCCTTTTGTTAAAAAGAAGGAAACCTCGGCCGAATGAAACGTTGATATTTACCCTCAGGTGCCTTTTGTTGTAGCGCCTAATAACTTCGATAGCCTAATTTAACTTCACATAATTTAAACGCGGTAATTTTAATAGCACAGTGTCTAGAAAAACCTGGCATATTCTCGTTTCTGTGCCCTGCACATATTTCGGTAATTATTTTAAATGCGAAGCATTTCTTAGCGAACCTCAGGCACTTTGGGCGTTTCTATCTACGTATCTATCTATCTATCTATCTAGCCGCCTACGTCTGGCCGCTCTCCTGGTCGTCTCCATAACCTGCAACAGACCAAAATTGGCGCAGCAGGGGATCAGTGTATGACGAACACCATTCACTGGTCATGACATAAATAACGCAAAATACCTGTCGCGTACGTCATGAAACCCTTTCTCTCAGTCACGTGTGGCACATACCCGCATACCAGAGTTCATGTTATGCGGGTATGTGCCACAGGTGATACGAAGTATCAATCAACACAGTAACCGCGAACAGACACAATGATACGCAAGGAAAGTGATATTAATAATTGTTGGGGTCTTGTGTCCCAAAACCACGATATGATTATGAAAGACGCCGTAGCAAACGGCTCCGGAAATTTCGACCATCTGGTATTCTTTAACGTGCATCGGGATCGCACATTACACGGGCATCTAGCATTTTGCCATCATCGATATACGACCGCCGCGGCCGGGATCGAACCCACGACCTTCGGGTCAGCAGCTGAGCACCGTAACCGTTACACCACCGCGCAGGACGCAAGCAAAGTGAGGAAGCTGAAGACATTACACTCCTGGAAGACGCTCAACTACCATGCACTCGTTCACGCGGTCCGCAACGTGGACAACGCTGATTAAGCAAAAACCGATGTCAATGCTTCCTACAGTAAATTTGCCGAGAGGACCAGGCGTCTCATCATTACCAGTGACTTCAACATTGATTTATCAAGACCCAACAACGCCTGGTCTTTATACTGCATGAACGACGGCTTGAATGTGGACAGGGCATCAAGAAACCTCGCTGCCACGTCCAGGAAAGGAGGCATCATAGACCATTTCACCGTAAGATGCACCCAGGATTTCCACCAGCTGTGCTATACCTCGCACTTCACTACACGTAGACCCACCGTAGCCGCGATCACAAACGGGTCCGATTAACAAGTCCGGTCGAGCTGCTGGTGCTCACTGATCACGGTGATGATGACCTTGTTCAAGAACTGTCAAGAACCCCTTCTGCACATACACACGGGTTCGTGAAACGTGCGTGCGTGTCCGTCATAACGGACAAGTATAAGCATAACTGTAATTGTGACTGTAACGTACGTGCAGTGCACCCGCGCGTGCCACTCGGCTGTGTGTATATCTAGGGAAACTTTCCTGAATGAAGCTTAGTTGCGAGTAACGGCTGTCCTGTGCATCTCTGTTCCTTCTTTGTCCTGTTCGGATTCGCGCTATCCAGTATTGAAGATTATGAGCACTACATATCAGCTTACCGCGTCTGGTGTTGGTAACACCCATGTTGGCATCGTTACGCAACAGTAAACAACTGGTTATATAATACATATACTCTTCAACATATGAGTGTGTGTATACTACTTGCACATTTGTCTAGCGTTTTTCCGTAACGTTTTGCTCAATGTGAAAAATTACGCCAGTCACCATCACGCGCATGCTTCGCATAACATCGATTCCCACGGTATGTGGGATCTGCCGATTTTTTTTACTTTGCAGCATTCTTTGCATTTGTATTTTTTTCTCCCCCTTGTTGTGGCGTCGCCAAGTTTTTCTTTTCGATCATGTGCTTCTGGAGATAAGGCTTGCACGCTCATTGCCTCGCTATATGTCATTTATTCTGTTAATGCGTTCGAAGTTAAGATACGAACCGCTGGTCTTCGTCATAGAGCCAAAAAGGTACTTTTAAAATAGCGATTCAAGCACGTAATGTGCAGTGGGGAATTGAGTCTGTATATACTTCAAATAACATTTAGTGAATTGGGAGGTACTTGCCTATAATTTAGCGCCACCCTCACGCGAGCGCGCGCGCACACACACACACACACACACACACACACACACACACACACACACACACACACACACACACACACACACACACACACACACACACACACACGCGCGCGCGCGCGCGCGCACGCACACACGCACGCACGCACACATACACGCGCACGCACACACACACGCACACACACGCACACACACACACACACGCGCGCGCGCGCGCACGCACACACGCACGCACACATACACGCGCACGCACACGCACACACACGCGCACACACACACGCACGCACACGCGCACACGCACACACGCACACGCACACACGCACACACACGCGCGCGCGCGCAGCGCAGAGCTTCCAAGCGACTGGGAAAGTTTAGGGATCCTTTCATTTCAGCGATCTGAGCTTTAATGTCATTGAAAGCCGAAAGCAGTTGTGCAACTGTGTAGAAAAAAAGAAGCAGGTAAAGAGAGTAATTGAATATTTAGGGATGAGCCGACTAGGCATAAAGGATTGAACCGTGAAAGCGCGAGATCTGGTTTGCACGACGAGAAGAAAAAAAAAGTATGTCACTGCATTACGAAATCGCGGGGCACGGGTTGCACAATGGTAAAGCTTTTAAACGATGACGACGCGAAATCTGACTGTATAATGAAATTGCGGGATCCCCTTACACAATGCGCAAGAGGACGTAAGATGGTTATGCGTTGTTGTTGAAATTATACCTTAAAGCAAAAGGCTTATATGTGCCTTTGGTGCGTGATTTTGGGAGATCTCACAATGATTTACGAGACCTGCTGAAGCACTGCGAGATTTAGCGAGACCCGCGATACCTCGCGAGACTTCACGAACGCTAAAATAAACAATAATAAAGGTCGGTTGCAGGTTCGCTCCCTGCCGACGGCGAGTTGTCTTTTCGTCCACTTTACTTTCTTCATGTATATATCAGAATTGCTACAATGGACTTAAAAAAGTACAATTAATGTCCCCTGTGCCTTCCTTCCCTTCATTAACTGCTGGTTCTCATTAAGGTTGTGGTGTCAATCAAAGAAACGAGCCCTCCTAATTACCTTTCTTCATTCAGAGACAGTTAGGGTTCTAAAAAGGAAATATAATACACAAGGCCGGAGTACACACGTCAGACTTTTTTGCACAAGACAATCGCAACTTCCCTTCAGACCAGCGCCTAGAAAACGATTGTAACAAAATGCACCAAGGGTTCTCCAAATATTAGCGAGCTGATATCGAATCACCCTGTTCTGCTCGCGTTATGAAGGAACTAATGAAAAAAAAAATAGTCTGTAACTGTAGGAAGGAGCGCGACGGCTCTTTCATTCGAAAACGTGACCGAAGACGCTTATTAGAAAGTCGTCTGAGGGGCCGTCGTGTCAAACATATATTCCCAATTATTTTTTATTTCGGCGTCCCTGCTCCTTTATCGAGTGGATTCCATATACGGCCTCGGTTCAATTATGGCCCGCTCTTGGCGCGTGTCAAGTGGTCTTCTCGTCGTTGTTCCATATAGACATACTCTTCACACGTTGTGCTATCTACAGCACTTGTGGAGATAAAATTGTCCGTAGTAACCGAATCTACATATAGTTTACTGCTCAGTGTTGTTAGTGCGCTCTTCCGAGCCTCTTGTATTTCTCGTATATCTTGCGTCTATAGAAGATAAGCATTTTTTTCAAGGACGTCTCAGTTACAAGGTTTTCGTCAGAATTTTCAAAAAGATGCAGTTCTTGTTTTTTTTTAAATTTCTTCTCTTGCCTAACCATGACGTAGCCCCGCCACGGTGGTCTAGTGTATGGCGCTCGACTGCTGACCCGAAGGTCGCGGGACCGAATCCCGGCCGCGGCGGCTGCATTTTCGATGGAGGCGAAAATGTTTGAGGCACGTGTACTTAGATTTAGGTGCACGTTAAAGAACCCCAGGTGGTCGAAATTTCCGGAGCCCTCCACTACGGCGTCTCTCATAATCATATCGTGGTTTTGGGACGTTAAACCCCAGATATTATTATTATTATTATTATTTACCATGACGTTGTCTAACTCAGTGACGTCATGCCACAGCTACGTCACATTGCTGTATTTTTCGAGGTTTTCGCGCGGCAGAACCATGATATGATTACGACGCAAGCCGTACCGGTGGGCTCCCGATTAACTTCGATCAGCTGTAGTTCTTTAACGTGCATCTGAATGTAAGTCCACGTGTTTTCTTGCTTTTCGCGCATGCCGAAATGCGGCCGCCATATCCAAGAATAGAACCTGTATGCTGTAGATAATCAGCGCGACAGCGTACATCGCCGCGCTATACCACGGCGGTTAGCATAGCTAAACGTAGTAGGAAGCCGTAGTTTTCGCATGTAACCTTTCTAGTTTCTTTCTGCAGGCGAGAATTTTCTGGCTGCCTCTTAGCGAATATATTTTTTTTTCAATGATATCTGTGATCTTTTATGCACGCTACGGTATCTGAGCTAACGAAAGAGGGGGGCATTGATCGAGGGCTCGTTTGTTTTGTTAGACTGAACCTTATAAAACCAATAGACAATGAAACTAAGTAAAATATAGAGGACATTGCTTGTATGTTATAAGTGTAGTATTTAGCGTGTTTTAACTACAGTTAAAACACACAAGTAATGTTCCCTATCCGCTCCTCAGCTTCATTCTATGTTGGTTTCATTTGGATGCTGTCTCAGTTGTAATATGCACATTTAGTCGCTTGTTATGCCGCTTGAAAAAAAAGTTTACGTTCGGGGTTAATTCATGAACGCACACTTCACTACGCGAGCCTAAAGCGAAGTTCTCTAAGCGAGTTTGTTTCACAATAAGCGTTCTCTGAGAAGCCTCCCAAACTTAACCAATGGGGCGTTATGAGGTAAACTTCGTAAGATTACGGAATCGACTAAAGCGTCCGAAAATTGCGAAGAACCGTGAGACCTCAGATGACGTCTGGTTGGCCTGGTGGTATCGTTGATAACTAGCTGTAGAAGCAATAAGGGCAACTTAGACGTTATAGCAAGTAATACCAAGAGAGAGAAGGTTTACACTACAACCATGCTTTCATGCAGACAATGATCAATACTGTTGACAAAAACACAAATCTGGTAGGCGTAGGTAGTAAGTAATTATACGTCAAATAAAACTGTGTGGATGCATGGATGAAGAAGCTAATGAAGACACGATGAACAGACAAACTGCCTCTCCATCGTTCATTCGCTGACCTCATTTCACTCTTTCCTTTCTTTTTTTACTTTACCAATTGCACACTGCCTCGCATCTCTTTTATTTAAATTTGACACTAGCAACACGCTTTGGGTCCTGCACATATCGTGAGAGTCTAGCACCCTAATATCCAATGGCCTATAGCTGAGGTGTAGGCCCACCGAGAAGCCCATCGGGAGGTCTTCATTTGTTTGATACGTTTTTCAAAAGGCAAATTGTCGTTTTTAAATATCGTTGAAGTACCTTATATAAGACACAAGCTGTCAGTACCACTCCGCTAAGACGTGCGCCTTAGTACGTTAACAGGAGATAGATAGATAGATAGATAGATAGATAGATAGATAGATAGATAGATAGATAGATAGATAGATAGATAGATAGATAGATAGATAGATAGATAGATAGATAGATAGATAGATAGATAGATAGATAGATAGATAGATAGATAGATAGATAGATAGATAGATAGATAGATAGATAGATAGATAGATAGATAGATAGATCCGTCCGTCCGTCCGTCTGTCTGTCCCGAAGTGAAGCTCCTCTTCGTCATCTTCGAAAGTGCACTTAGCGAACACAGACACAAACGAATGAAATACAGGATATAGCTAGATAGTTCCTCCTTCACACGACCGAGATAAGCACTGCGACGCCGCCCGACTAAAAATGAAACCGAGCTTCTCAATAATTGCTGCCGGTTATCGCCATTCCCAGTGACCGCTTCCGCCAGAAAGGCGGCCCTAACATCAACGTTCTCGAGTTCAGGTGAAGCTTTGAGTGGAGGGACGTTCTAGAACACGGAGGTGACAGTGGCACCAGAGTGTCAGCCGCAAACGAGCGCACGCAGATGGGAGCCGGACGATGAGCTCATAGGCGTTGAAGAGGCACGCCGTAAACGATACACCGGCATCGCAAATGACGGCACGCGAGCTTGTCAGAGAGGAGCCGACCCCAGCCAGCGTTAGCACTGCTTCTATGTGACTTTTTTGGAAGCAGGGCGGCCGGTGCCCATTGGTTTACGAGCTTGGACCTGCGCTAATGTCGACGGCACGGGGTGTTCCATGCAATACAACGCAGCGCGAGACATAACCGTTTGTGTTTAATAAAGTGTTTAATAATAACTCAGCAAAGAACAAAGTAAGGTGGTGCAATAGGTACATCCGTCCGTAGCTTGAAGAGTATGAATTGAACAAAAATTGTTATCCACCCATGTCCAGAAGGAAGCTACAAAGGAAATCATGTAGTCATTCCTGAACACTCACTTTGATACGGCAAGCTTCCGCACTGATATGTTTGAATAAGTCATATGTACACATAAACTGGTTAACTGGTTTAATTATTTTACCGTATAGTATTACTTTTGCTAGACAGTATCAATTTCGGAGAGTCGTGGAACGCACGACTCTACAAAACAGAGTTAGTCTCTTTAAATAGAGTTAGATATGTTAGAGTGTTTTACGTGTCTAAAAAGAGTCAAATGACTCTTTTACTTTCTTCTTAGAGTGTATGAGGTGACCGGTACACTGCGTCGAAATGTAGTTTGCGAGTTTACTTCCGTTTTCCTCATGTCGGGCTCACGATGTATGAGACACCAGGCGTGTATCCGAAGCCCCGGAAGGGAAGCGAGTTCAACACATAGAATCCAGGCGTCCTGGATTCAGTCTCGGGTTTGCGTTGCCCCGAATGACAGATCTGAACGCTACAGATGTTGTCTGTACTGCACTCAACTCCCCGACAAAGAGCGCGGCGCTGGCGTTGGCTGGCTCGTTAGCGCGAGCCAAATGAGCGCTATTGCGGAACCCGCAAAAAAGCACGCTAACTGGTAGCCGCTGTTCTAGCTCCCAAGATGATGGCGTCGGCGTTCGTATGCGAGCTAGGACGGCTTTCTGCGAATGCTTCTACCTCTCCGAAGTCGGCTACCACTCCATAGCACTAAAGCACGTGTGCGTACGGACGGTATATGACTTTGTGTAGCGCAGGTGCGAAAGTGGCGTCTATATTGCGCGCACGTCATCATGGTTGTCGCAACATGCAAATGATGCGGCGCTCTCCTGCCGCTCTGGAAGTAATGGTGGTCGGTTGCGAAATGTGCGCTTTATACGTGGGGGAGGCAACATCGTAATATTTCTTCACGATACGTATTTCGCTTCTTCATGGCGGCTTCGTGCTCTTGATGAGCTTTCTTCTTCGCTTCTGACGCGATTCATGAGCATTATATAAGGCGTTCTGACTTAGTCGGTCCCTAATTGACTCTGTTTCTAAAATGCGGCAGCGTTCGCTTGGCAATTGTATCGAGCTAAACTACCTGCGGATGCAAATCCTCGTTCCTCTCTTCTGTTCTAACTGGCTCGCTGTGGGGAGGTTCAGGTTTACATACTCTCGGCTAATCGATTTCCATAAGTTCTGCAGCGCAAAAAAAAGGAAAGTTTTCCAAACACAAAACTGAACACGCAAAGAAAAAACATATAGCAAACCGAAACAAATAAAGAGAATAAGAAATGCTTCAATTCTTCGAAGTATTAATACCTGCGGTATTGCATGCTCCTCCGTGTTTAATTATTTAACGGCTTGCCGCTCCAGTCTGCCTTAGCCTTCAAAGTTTCGAAACATTAAATTTTCATAGGAGTATGCGTGTTCAGACACATAGAAGTTCCATATATCTTTTGCATGTGTGCATATCGCTTTGTGTAGGGAGGATATGATGCGCTGGAACGATCCTCAGTGAAGTAGACGGTCGTAAATATTTAACGACTTCAAAAGATACACATATCAAGAACACAAGCTACATCACGTCTGGTGAAAGCCTGCGCGAATATTTATGGATTCAGCGCGAAGGCTGAACACTGAATTCCCGGATGTGGTCGTTTCGTTAATGTTATAGTCTTCATGAAAGACTGGTGATGTTTTGCAGAAGTTATCTCCAAGTTTATCGTGAGCATTAACGAGCATGAGCTTCGGCCGGCTGCTGTCTGCGTAGGCTGAGATATATTGTGGTTCATTGCAACAGTTGTCTACAGAAAAACACTAAAATTTCGGGGACGGAAAGCTTGTTTCGCAGTGATTGGGCTTATCGTATTCTCAGCAACGGCGCGCTTGCTCTGAACAGTGGTGCTGTGCGAACTTCTTAGGCAATTCAGTGTTGCTCGTTGTTTTGTTTTTAAGTTGCACGCGCGCATTTTATAGGGACGATATGTTACTGCCACATCTTTAAATTATGTTTCTTTTTTCCTACCCTAATACTACTGCAGTTAAATCTGGTAAAACCTTTTTCATTTACATTCTGAATGTCGACGAAAAGAAAAATATCTATTGCGGCCCAGAAGCCTGACTTCAATAGAACCCCGCACCTACACCACTTCATCAAGTGATGAAGTGGTGTAGGTCATATCTACAGCAGATATGACCACTACAGAAGTAGTGGTCATATCTACATATCATCATCAACAAGTGATGATGATATGTAGATATGATGAACGTGAGTCAATCATTTGTCGCGATCACACTAAAGATATAAATGAGACTTAGGCTCAGAGGTTAACCTGAGTCGCAACTTCTGGTTTGCTACCCCACGGTAGAAGGAAAGGAAACTGAGAATAAAATGAAAGACTGAAGGCAGGGCGAGTCAAAAAGCAAGCGTGCAAAAAAAAAAAGAGCCGTTGATGCCTGAAACGAAAGGCGCCTTCGCGCAAGTTTTTCTACGATACGAGAAGCAGTCCCGGGAAAAATAAAAGTAGAAAACATAGATAACGTAGAGTCGCGACAACGTGATCATTGCTTCGTGAAGCCATGGCGTCTTTGTTCTCCGAGTCGAACAGAGCTGTCCGTTTCTTCATGGCGGAAACAATCCCCGCCACGGTGGTCTAGTGGTTATGTGGCTCGACTGCTGACTCAAAGGTCGCTGGAACGAATCCCGGCCGCGGCGGTTGCATTTTCGATGGCGGCGAAAATGCTTGAGGCCCGTGTAGTTAGATTTAGGTGCACGTTAAAAAAGCCCAGGTGGTCCAAATTTCCGGAGCCCTCCACTGCGGCGTCTCTCGTAACCATAGCTTGGTTTTAGGACGTTAAACCCCAGATATCATTATTATTATTATGACAGAAACAAAGAGCAGTCCACCACGGTGTGACAGTGCTCGACTGCTGACCCGCAGGTTTGAGCGACCATTTCCATGCAGTACGTCTCACCATGCGTCACTTAAACCTGTCTCTCGTAGAAAACGTAAAAGTATAGCAGCCACTTCCCTGCGAATCATCCGCACACCTACCGGAAACACGCTGTCTTCACAACATCCTTGGGGAAACCCTCTTTTCTTCATATTGTCCATTAGCCTCTACCTTTCGGAGCAAAAGCGCTTGCAAGACCAGATGTAGTGACACATATCCCCCAGCTTCATTGCGCTCAGTGCACAAAGGGGAAGGAGTACCCCCTTGCTTTAAACAACCATGCAGGCGTGTAGGCCTATTGCGTTCTTACTATATACAGCAGGGCTGACACTGCGCGCCTAAGTCCTCTTGTGACACAATGCTGATGTGGCGCATTCCATGACGTTCTGCCGCCAGACGCTAGCACCACTGAAAGACGTTACCGAAAAAAGGCACCAAGATAACATTCCAGTGAATACCTTCACATGTTGGTGTCAGCGGCAACGAAATTGCAGACGCCCTAGCCAACGAAGCACTTTCAAGACAACCGACAGTCAGAGCTCCCGTGAATGAGCAGTTACCCAAACTATCTGTAAGTCGCTGAGTCGTTGAAAAGTTCACTCCACAGTTCACTCGGCTGCAGCGTGAGAAACTCGAAGCCCATTACGAAGCAACGAGACGGGTCGAGAGGGCGAGACGGCAGTCGGAAGTGCCAGAGGAGCGTGGTTCCCTCCGATGCGACGAATTCTAGCATGTCACAGTTTGTATCTTAATGAACGCGCGTTCTAACCACTTGCGCGAAGAGAGCGAAGTGGCCGGATGACACTTTCGAGGCAGTCAAAATTAAATCATGTAATTTTATGCGCAAAAGCCGAAATATTGCGTTGAGACACGCCGTACAGGAAGGAACCACGACGTTCGACGGCTCGGTCGACGTGCCACGTTCTAAGACCAACGTCAAAAGTACCATTTCTCTTTGCTGTAATTGAATACAACCAAAAACAAATCTCCTACGAACTCTGGGCCGACGACTTTATTATCTTTATGTAAAATTGGAAAAGGACTGACTGAACAGAAATTAAGTAATTATGTAATTAAGTAAGGATTGCTCTATAAATCTCGAATAAACCAACATATTACTTCATTTTCTTCCTCCGAATGTAATATCGAGTGCCTTTGAATTATACTGTGCGCGTATGACACATTTGCCGACGGTCGATAATATTTCGGGCCTGAAGGGGTTAACTGCAGGAGCGTTTTTGCATGTCGCTGCCGGGATCGAATTAACAAACGCGAGCCAAACGCCATGCAGGAGCCAATATACATTAAGAAACTCCAAAAGATTAGGAGGGTACTCGATGAGCATTGTTGGTAACCGTCGTTTAAATTTAAAGGGGCCTCTAAACCACTTCCGATTTCAACGACGAGATAGGGGATCCTTCCTCGCCTTCACTATGCTTCCTACAGGCGCTAGCTCTTCCTCGACACTTATTTCTTCATAAAACACGTGAAAATGTCAGCACTAAACGTTAAAGAGACACTAAAGAGAAACAATTAATCGGTTTAGATCGATAGATTGTTCCCTGAGAACTCTAGTGTGGTTAATTTCGCCATCATATGTTTATTATTAGAGCAGAAAATCAAGTTCAGAGTTTCATTTTTAAATTTCTCGCCGAAATCTCCCTGCGTGACGTCACGGATTTAAAAGTGTATTTATCGTATTTTGGCGCCATTGGTTCAACAAAATTACCCCAAACTTGGTAAGTTAAGTCTATGGCCCCCTCGGAGCACAATGTACTTCATTTTTACCTTTTAGGAACTACGTAGTCCCTAGTACACGCCGTCAAAACGTGTGACGTCACGGCGAATGGTGCCGAAACTTCAAGGTGGCGTCGCCACCCACATTTTGTTTTTGCGCGTTTTCTCGCTTAGTAAGCGTCTTCTCGCAGCAAGCGTGGTGTTTTTGATATCGTGAAAGAGTACTGTACTAATATGGGAAAAACCGTTTTGCTCTTTCGGGTCCCTTTAAGTCTATCAGGATTTCCCGTTTTTCGGCTACACGCTGTTAGATCCGCTTGTATACAGTCGAAAACGCACAAAATGAAGTGAAATCAGTTGATCGCGCACGATAGTCGCTCCAGACAAGGCACAATGGGCGTTCGACCACATGGCAAAGCAGGGCAGGAGACAATTCACAGCTGATATCCCTCGTATGTTGATGAATCAAGAGTTTAATTCCTCGTGACGTCACGTGAACAGACTTCTCGCGTCACCGATTGCGCGGGAAAGACGGTAAACGCTAAGAGAGAATGACGCGCTGGTTCTTTGTGCTTTCAGATGTTTGGCGACAATTGAAATAGACACCGACCACGAATGTTCACATAAATGCAAGACGTGGCATTGTGGAAAGAAAAAGACGCCGACCAAGAAGGTCTTCTTGGTCGGCATCTTTTTCTTTCTACAATGCCATTTCATCCCGATTTGAAGCAAGACGTTCCGAGGTTGTTTAAAGGCCCTTTAACTTGGCTCGGCCATCACGTATTATAGTTATGACAGCAGCGCTGCTATTACCAATACAACAGACGATGACTGGCAGGCCGTGTGCCGCAGACATGAATAGCATTCAGTTGAGCAGAGCATAGACAGTCGATCGCATTTGGATGCAGGTTGCGGCGTGAGCAGCCTCCCTCACCCCTCCCCTCCCCCTCCCCTTGGAAACGCTAACCTCGAAGAACCAGCGGCTTTACGCAGATAAAGCATTCGACGCCTTTCTGATGCGTCAGATAGTTCGCTGGGTTATTCGTTATTCAGGGGAGTGTGCTACCGCCCTGCCGACACCACCCCGTTTCATATCTGTGGAACGGCACGAAAGACCCGGAAGAAGTTCCAAATATAAAGAGGTACTATACTTTTTGCGGGTCCCTAAGTCTGTGTAACGTTCCGGGAATTCCTGACCGGTCGTTGCATTCGGATCTAGAGCATGTTCAAGTAGCAGAATGCAGAGTTCGCAACTAACCATACCGTATATGGAATGTTATTATTGCTTTCGCACTTATTAATCGGTTGGTTTGAAGGCATTAACGGCTGTAAAGGGTCGGGGTTCGGCGAGTCTCGTTACGGTAGCTGGCTTCCGCCGTCCGTCCCCATAGCCGATGATTCTTCCAGTGAGGAGACGCGTTCTTTCAAGAAGGAACGTAAGTTTATTTACATGATGAAGTCAGGAGGTGAAAAAAAAGAGAAAAAAAAAAGTCAAGAGTCTTCGGCTTTTATAGCCCCGAGACCGTCACTACAGAAGCACAGGCAAACCGGTGTCCGCGTCTCCCGCCAATCCGGTGACCTGCCGTCCTGGCGTCCGGCCTCCCGAAAGGAGGCGTTGAAAAAGTCACACAATACACTCGCCACGACCCCGAAGAGTGTGTCGAATTTTCCCAGGTGGGAAGGTCACAGGCGAGGAGTTTCAGTCCAAAGGGGAGTTGGGGGGTGGCGGTAGGGTAGAAGGCAGAAGTGGCTGGGTGAGAAGCTGACCTCCGCTTCCACTGCCGGTAATACTCGGAAGAAGCGTTGAATGATGGCTGCCTCGGGTGAAGGCCCCACCTGGTTGATGGGAGCGTCTTCAACGGCGCAGTCCCACGCTGACCAAAACGCACGAAAAAGCCGGTGTGTCGAATTTTCCCAGGTTAATTTCACAGGTTAATTTTCCTGCTGCGGTAGGGTAGAAGGCGTGAATGAAGTGGCTGTGTTGCGGGCTGGTAGAAGCTCCCGGCGCAGCAGCAGGCGAAGACCGGCGGTCCCGCACGCTATCTCACGCCACCGGCGGGGAGCCAGCCAGCCCGAACACGCGGTTTGGCGCGAAGCGCCGAAGCAGAAGAAACGTATCTGCGTGCTTCGCTGCAAATCAACGAGTCGTCTACTCTCCAAGACGATAGAAGAGGCGCTGCGTGAGATATGAAGCGGCGCCCCATCTGGCACTACGTACAATACAATACTGAACCGAAACGTGAATGCGAAACACAACAATGAGCTGTTGCGGGCTGGTAGAGGGAAACGGAGGAAGCCAAGTCCCGGCGCAGCAGCAGGCGAAGACCGGCGGTCGCACCAACGCCACCGGCGGGGACGCCAGCCAGCCCGAACACGCGGTTTGAAACTAGCGCGAAGAATTACGTATCCGATGTATTTTCAGAAGAAACACACCACCTCCGCACTCAACGAGTTACTCTCCACACACTCTTTTATATCCACGTCGCCTGGGTAAAGCAGCCTCAATGTGCGTAGATGTTTGCTTTTGGCGCCCCATGGCACTCGTACAATACAATACTGAACCGAAACCGAAACACAACAATGAGCTCAGCCGTGCAGAGGGAACGGAGGAAGCCAAGTCATGATGGCTGGCCCTTGGGCAAGTCGGTTCATTTTCTTTGGCCGAGTGCGCAGCTTAAGAAACTAGAGGGACGTCTCTAGAATTACGTATCTATGTATTTTCTATTAAAGGAACACACCACCTAATACTTACCTAGTGATGTTGCGCCTCAGATGTGCGTAATGTTTTGCTTTTTGATCAACAATGTACAAAAGGGGTCAAGTATGAACCTAGTCAGCCGTTCATGATGGCTGGCCCTTGGGCAAGTGGTTCAACTTTGGCCGAGTGCCTGAATCGAGGGACGTGCCGACAAACAGAAAGACAGACCAAAATATGTCACGTAGGATGTATGCTCTGTACATAGTGTACAGATAACGTATTGGCCTTATCAGTAGGATGGAGCCACCTTCTGTGTTCGAAGAACGTTGAGAGTTGTTTCCATGCCACTGCGTATTGCCAGCATACGCATAAAAGCGATCATTATTCACGAGAAACGTTCAGTAGGTGGAACCGCACTCTCGTGCCGATATAATAATGGTAATCATGATGATACTGTTGATTCCGGGATGTGTACATTGATGGGCGATTAAAACGCGATTCTGGGAACGCGTGCCTGCTGGCGGTGAGGGAGATGGTGAGGGTGAGAGCCTTCGTGACGCATGCTGACTGCGTCCGGTAGACAGCCATGCAATCTGTTGTTCTGGGTGGCGCCGGCGTAACGCTGCTTGCCGTGACTTCACAACACTGAGCAAATGTGCCGCGCCGCGCAAAGTTGCTGGAGCTGGCGGGCGTGCGTTTCGAAGGATTGCAACGCACCGCCGGCACCACCGAGAACTACAGACTGAACGACTATTTACCAGATGCAGTCACCATGCGTCACGAACGCTTTCGCCCTTATCATTATAATGACTCATTATCATAATAATCAATCGCCGAGTACTGTACATAACAATGTTGTATGCCATCTAGATGGCGCAAAAGGAGACAGACAAAAATGTTTCCTGACTAGGACTACATCCGGGTTCGTGAAAAACGGGGCAGCATAGATGTCAGCAAGGAAAACATTAAAATGGCAGCTCAATTTAAATATATGAACATAAGTAAATAACGACAGACATATGCCAGTTTCGTGCCAACTTTCGCAGTAAAAGTAATGAAAAGTGAACCAACTTCATGCTATGTCTTATGCTAATAATATGATAAACAATTATTAGTAAACGAGGCGGTAGATACTTCAAGCAAAAATTAAAGTAAAACTAAGGATGTGCATACCGCTACATCTATGTTTTCCTGTTAATCGTACAGCTGAAAACTGATTACGATACGATTAATGTGCCCGTATCATTCTGTGTACACACGCAGATGCGGGGACACCCGTACTGACCAAAGCGTAAACTGTATCTTCTCGAATATTTCGCAGAACCATGCCTCGTCAACGTCCCAGTTGCTTCCAACGGTCTTATCTCAGATAATTGTTTCGTCAGTGTTGCAGCGCATGCCCTGTGCTAAAGTAGAAGCAGAATGGTATGGAGCAAACGCGTGTAACAGTCTTTAAAGCAGCATAGCTCGGGCCACTGCGATATATGGTGTTTCCAGGGGCAGCACATTGGGTTGTTGAGGGGAACACAACCATTGCAAGTAATGAGTAAACTGGAGTGATACGTGAACAACGGCTTCATCTGAGATACTTGACCACATCAGTAAATCCGCATAGAGCTCGCATACGGGACAACGCAAAAACGTGAGAATACATGTACTTGGTCATCGTGCTTCCGTCCTCCCCGCTTGGTATTAGCATACGCCATATAATTTGCGCTATATTTTGATGTCCAGCAGTCTCAACTATATGAGTGACCTGTTTGTTTAGCGTAACGAAAACTGGCGCATATACTAACGCGCAGTGAGTACCCTCGACACATGCTTGTCCAGCGTAGCGAGATTTAAAGCGCGGGAAAGCGTTAATTGGGAACTGTTCATTCTGCAACACGAAGATGTTATTTGCCTAATCATTGAAGAAATGCAGTCACAGTGCTCGCAAGGGAACCCGCACTGTTGTTTTAACCCTGGTGTTTCCCATCGCTCTTTGCATTAGCACACATGAAGGAAAACTGCGACAAACTCCTCTCTCATGCAGTAGTCGTGCACGTCAGTACAGTGTCAACATAATATTACAGCCATCGGCGTGCGCAGCGTTTCTATCATTGGCTTCTTCCAAACTCTGTTATCTTCTTTCTCATCTCTCCTTTCCGGAAGCTTATTCGGGCGTTCTTTCACGCGTCCTGGCAATAGGTCACCTGCTCGTTATCTTATCTCATCTCCGGGTTCTTACGTTTGCCTTCCGGCTTAATGATGACAATGCTTATCGTGATTGCCCGACTAAGGTTAGCCTGTCAGGTCGCCTCGTTATATTGCCCGCTTTGCTGGCTATACATTTGAGGAACATTCGGTGTTTGTTAGATTCTTCGTGCCATGTCGGAATGTGAAGCCGCCGCTAATGCCTAGAGGTACTACGCTTCGTTCAAGGGAGAGAGATAAAAGAGAGAAAAAAAAAAACGGTGAGGTTCAACAGACGAGTTCTCCGGTTGGCTGCTCTGCACTTGAGAAGAGGCAAGGCTGTGTTACGTAATGAAACAGGAGAAGTCTATGACGACACTACGAGCTCATTATGACCACGGCGATGTCCAAGTACTACACAACAGCCTAAGAACATTGTCCCAAGAGCTCAAGCTTAAGAACATTGTCCCCAACTACGGCTAATGGCTACATAAGACGATACGTAAGCCGATGAGGCATTGCGGGAACGAAAGACCAAAATGATTGCGCAAATGATGTCGGTAACAGATCAAAGGGCCTCACTATGCGTCCTTTCTTATGTACGGAGCCACTAAGTAACGCGAGAACTTCGGCGCTGACGCACGGAGCTACAATCCCCAACATCAGGAGACAATCCTGAGGTGGGTTGAGGAGGAAAGGGATGCCTACCGAGAGTAGAATAACCTTCGTCGCCCTCTTCTCGCTGCCCTTTTCCCTTCATTATGGAATAAGTAAGGTTTATTCTCTTTCTTTCAATGCTGGCGTCAAGAAACGAGCAAATATTGGGAGGCCGTCTCAAGGTCGACGTTTTGTGCTTACGTATCGATTAGCAAATCACTTTCGCTGTAGCAAGGTCGAGAACTGTGCTAGATGGTACTGTGCTAGATGGTACCCTGAAATTCTCTATGTATGTTCGTGCTTGGGTTTGTATGTGTGCGTGTATATATATATAAGTGTATGTCAACGTGAAAAATTAGAATTTTCGGGTGGGGGGAGGGGGGGGGTTCGAACCCTCCTCCCTCGCCCTGGTTACGCTAGCGAACGCTAGTGTTATGGTTCAATTTCAGATTGAAGCCGCGCAGACAACGAAGACAAAGTTAGACGGACACACCAAGCGCTTATTCGCAACTGAAAAGTTTATTGGAAGAAAAACATAAAAGGTTGCAGAACTCAAGCCAACTGCGCAGTCACGAGAACATAGAAATGTTGCCAACATGAAAAACAAAGGAATAAATAAATAAAACGGGAAAAAGAAAGTCGTTGACTAAACAAATTTTACATCTTGCAACAGTGCGTTTTTGTTATTTCGCTGCTTCAATCTAAAATTGAAAATGTGTTCTATATATGTTCTGTGCCGAGGAGATGCAGGAAAGACTCATACGGGTAAAAGCAGCGCAAAAAGATGGTAACACGAGAAGAATGACACAGGTCAGCGCCTGTCCTGTGTCATTCTTCTTCTCGTGTTGCCAACTTTTTTTCCGCTGCTTTTACCACCAAGATCAACCAAGTAGCCCACTTTTGCACGCCATTGCAGACTAATATATAAATGAGAGAGAGAGAGAGAGAGAGAGAGAGAAAACGAAAGAGAATGAGAGAGACAGCGGTAACGCTGTTTCTTGAGTTGGAGCAGGAAAGCTGTGTGTTCAACATCTTGCTTGACGACGCTGTCGATATACCTCGGCTTACAAAGTGCGAATGTGTTTATCCAAGCCAAGACCTTTCAGAGTGCACGTCAGTCTTCGTGGAAAGCGTCAGGTTTTTCGCAGCTTCGGGCAGTCTTGAGAGACAGCCCTCCTAAGGGGGAACCACGTACCGCAAGAGGACCCCAACAGGTTGGCACACTCACCTGTCATCTTACGTCAGGTGACGCTTGCTGTGGCCGCTGCGCTTACAACGTTGAGCTGTTTTAATATCGTACTACGCGCATACAGCAGCCGCATTTAGTCTAGACTCACCGTCCGTCATTATCTGTCGGCGTGCCCACGCACGGGATGCGTGTTTGATCACGTAACAGCTGACGATAAAGCCACGACGTTTAAAGGCTGCGGGCAAGCATGCGTCAAAAGAAGGCTAACCCTGCTCGCGGTCGCTCTTTTCGATCAGTCCGCGTATATCCCTCGGCAAAGGAGGGACGCCACCTACAAATGCTGCAGAACCTTGTCTCTCCACAGGCAACATTGTTGCTTGTACATAACTACTTCACAGAGTTCCCGTTACTTAATAATCCACCACCTCTTATTAGATCTTGCTCATTTCCTTGGGCCGAAGGCAACAGCATCCGAGCGAGATGCAGTGACAGCAGTTCCGCGAGGTCGCTTCGTTGGGCGGCTTTTTGCGCTCGGACAGACCGTGGACAGCGCGTCGATAACAACCTGGCGTAATAAGCTTTCGCTTGTTATGACTTGGTATTTGCTTGGGCTGGTCACGAGGTGAATGTGGCAAATCAATCAATCAATCAATCAATCAATCAATCAATCAATCAATCAATCAATCAATCAATCAATCAATCAATCAATCAATCAATCAATCAATCAATCAATCAATCAATCAATCAATCAATCAGTGACGCTTTTGTTTGGGCCAGTTTGGGTGCCCGTTTTTTTTACCACTCTTCTTTGTACGTGTCTTCTCGCGTTGCCCCGCTAAGCGTCCATTCAGTCAGTCTTTATTAAAACGAAAACCTTAGATGCCTCATTAAACGCGAAAGTTGAGCGTCCGCGCCGGCGTCCCGCGTCGGGAGAACACACATGATGCAAAAAAATCATCACGCGATGACGTCACCATATGACATGACGTCGTAGCTTCGTCAAAGGTGGGCCGATCACGGAGGCAGTGAAAAACCAAGTGAGGTGCCTCCGATCCTGGAGGCAATGGAAAATCACGTTAGGTGCAGAAAGCTTTCGTAAGGTGGCGGGGCAGGATCAATATGTCTAAAGTCACTGTAACGTTACGGTGACTTTAAATACTTCGACTGTGAAAAAAAAAGATGGCTTTCGCCTTCGAGTCAGATTAATATCTGGGGTTGAACGTCCCAAAACCACGATATGATTACGAGGAATGCCGTTGTGGAGGGCTACGGAAATTTCACCACCTGAGGTTCTTTAAGTTACCCCTAAAGGTTCACGGGCCTCAGGTTTAAGGTTCACGGTTTAAGGTTCACGGTTCACGGGCCTCAAACATTTTCGCCTCCATCGAAAATGCGGCCGCCGCGGCCGGAATTCGATCCCGCGACTTTCGGGTGAGTAGTCGAGCGCCATAACCACTAGACCACCGTTGCGGGGTTCCGCCTTTGACTCGTCTTAAATGAACGCGTAAATGACACTGTGAGCTTTATGTATTGTTCTTGTAATCGAAAGGCAGATTGAAGTTAACCAAATAGAAAATGAAAAAAAAAATTATTCCACACTCATCCCTGCCTACATAATCCCAGCTAGGCTTTGAATACCACGTTTAATGGCAACGAAATGACATGTACACCGTTGAATATAATGTTAACTATAACGTTGATTATAATGTTGATTGTAATGCTCCGTGCCAGCAACGCGCAAAGCCATGGCCAGCGGTTAGTTCATGCCGTTTTCTGAGGATAGTTCTGCGGAGGTCCAGGATTTTCATCCGTGAAAACCGTCCTAAATACTAGGTCGGGAAAAAAAATACCTCATGCGTCGCAGCAGGCATGGAAATAAGGAGCTTTGAACAAAGTAGCTCCCTCGACCGACGACACGCCGTCTAAAGTGCCGGCATTATTTTAAGCTCCTTTTAAACGTAGCTCTCTAATACCGAACGCTACTAATACCGAACGCCAGCTGGGTCGAAGCTCTCACGTTCACAATGCCGCAGTACAGTTTGAAAGTCTTTGCTTCACTAAAAGACAACAGAACAAAATATAACGTGACGATTTGGGGAGCGTTGAAGAAGAACTAAACACGAGCGAATAGCAACAATGGCAAGTGCGCGAAGCGGTATTACATATGCCTCCAACGCCAGTTTCCTGTAGTGCGCCGCACATTTTTCAATATTGCCCGCAGGCCGTAAAACACGGCTCCAAAAATAATCCTAATACTCCAGGTTTTAACGTGGAGCTTGTATTTCTGCGCCTGAAGCAGACGTTTGTGTCAACATATTTTTACATTTACAATTTTGTTGACTCCTTCATTTCTTCACGCGGGTAAGGAAATATAGAACCAGTCTGCTCTTTTTTTCTCAGCATCTCGCAACATGTTGTGATAGCGCTTTCTTTCAATGTGTTTCTGTTGTTCTATTTTAGCTTCACGGCGGTCATTTCGTTAAAGAGATGGATCTGTAAACATGTCGACTCACTGTTGCCTGCAGCGATACTCAGGACATTGCCAAGTATTTCTCAAAATATTTTCTTTACATAATTTTTGCTGTGCACAATTCTGGACAGCAAGATGAATTAACTTGGAGTGATGGGGTCGCTAATTAAATTTCTCTAATTAGATTTCAGGACTCGGGCTCCTTTGCGCAGAAGCAATGCAACGCCAGGTATATCAACACCTTAATAATAAACCTGTCACTCAAATTTAAGCCGAGAAGGTCGGAATGAGTGGTGCGATAACGCTCACACTGTCAGAGCAACAGCTATGCGCGTTGTCTTAAGTTGGAGACTCCGCATGCATCTCTCATCAGCCGCTCGAGACATAATTATGAACGTGGTCCGCAACGCGCAGGCGACCGCTAATGCCTGAGACAAAAGGCGTCTTCGCGAAAGTTTTTCTTCATTACGTAAAGCAGTCCCCGGAAAAATAAATGCAGAGAACATAGATAATGAGAGGTCGCGACAACGCGATCAGTGGTTCTAGAAGCCTGGCGGCTTTGTTTTCCGAGTCGAACAGAGCTGTCGATCTCTTTATGGCAGAAACAAAGAGCAGTCCGCCACGGTGTTACAGTGCTCGACTACTGACCCGCAGGTCGCGGGTTCGACTCCGTGTTGTATGTGCCGTAAGATCAAAGGAACCAGAGATTACAGTCGAAATATATCGAAAGGCAGGTTGCATATAAGCACAGGTATCAGACGTGTGATAAAGAAGACGAAATTTTTGGAGATGATGCGAGGGTAAAAATAAAAATTGTTGGAGTATTGCGTCCCCAAAACTACAATATGCGAGACGCCGTAGTGGAGGGCTCCTGAAGTTCCCTCCACCTGGGGTTCTTTAACGCGCACCTAAATCTAAGCACATGGGCCTCTATAGCATTTCGCCTCCATTGAAATGCGGCCGCCGCGTCAGGGATTCGATCGCGCGACCTTCGGGTCGGCAGTCGAGCACCATAACCACTAGACCACCGCGGCAGGTTTTCGTTTTGTCATTCTTCGCTCGCCTCTTTTACCAGTAACATTAAATCAAATTCCCGTTCATTGTGATGTCTGTTATACTTCTTACGACTCCTTCTTCCCTTAATATGCATCGTCGACTTACACTTCAATTTAGCACCTCGCATGTCCCCGTATCTGCCTGTTGGCTGCGCAGTTTTCTTAGAAATATCTCAAAACAGCGCTCACACTTCTTCCTACCCCTACTGTTCGTAGAAAGCTTCATTAATAGAACGATATTACAAACGTAACGAATGTAAAGGTTGCACCGCATGTAGAAGGCAGGCGGTGTCTGTGTGGTGTCACCAGAAAACTCTTGAAGTGGGTATGCGCCACAGGAATTGGGCAAGCCTCCCTACCGTGCACAGCAGGTGCGAGTGTCAAACCAAAACGAACATGTGAAAAAGAGAGAAAGAAAGGAAGAAAGAGAGAGAGAGAAAGAAAGCGATAGAAAGCAAGACGAAGAGAAAAATAGAGAGAAATAAAGGGAATAAAGGCATGAAAAGATAGAGATAGATATAGAAAGAAACAGGCCCGAAAAAGAGATACAAAAAAACAGAGAGCAAGGCAGAAAGAGAAAGAAATAGAGAAATAAAGAGAAACAAAGAAAAAGAGTGAGAGGAGCATACAGAGACAGAAAGAGAGAAAGAAAGAAATAGAAAGAAAAATATAGAAAATGGAGATAGAAAAAACAGAGAGAAAAAGAATGAAAAAAAAAAAGAAGCACGGAAGGCCACCCAGCTGCGCTGTTCCTTCAGGCTTGGCGCCACTAGTGCGAAGCCGCCATAATTTATTTTTAAATTCTGCAAGTAGCGCGAATAAAGTTTCCTTTTTTTTGTTTAGCATACCGTCCGGCGACCATTACTACCGGTACGTAACAGCGCGCTATAACGAACGGCGTAACCCAACACAGAGGCTTCGTATCCGGATTGCGCTTACCCCATCCGTGACTACTTTATGGGCACCTTATGGGCGCAAGACTATAGCGGCCCCTATGGTTCATGGTGCCCACGTTGTGACGCCGCATTCCGCCTTGTGACAGCGACTCACCTTGCTGTGGACTTAGCCCATGGCCTGTATTTAAGCCGCCTTCGCCACATTCGGGCCAAAGGCCTCATGCCTGGCCGACCACCCGACCTTTATCGTTGGATTAGTGGACCATTTCACCGCGCTTTCTTGGGGCATGTTGGTACGTAATCAACCGCTAATTATGTGGCGCTATAAAAACGATGGCACGCTGACACATCAAATGAAAACCCCTCTCGCTATTATGATTTTCATTTGATGTTTCTTCGTTTTTTCAGGCCGACGTCACAAACCTTCTCGCTCCTTAGTGTTCTTTGCGATTGGCCGACTGCCTACGATAATAACCAACAGCATCAGGATTGGTCGAAATCTTGTATAACGAACAATTAATCTGTAAAATGCTTTTTGGAGTACAGGCCCTGCTCGTATTCGAGCCAAATAATTTTGTTGGGTTGACTGTTGGAAGCATACCTGAAAATTTTAAGGGGGCAGTTCAGCTGCCCCAATAAACCATAAAGGAAACTTCTCATTCTTCTCGCAAATCGCACACCCATCCGTCATAAATATTTGCAGTTTCACTCGAATGTGAGAAATCACACCTCCATCAGCGGGACATCGCGCCGCGCTGTTTTCGCAGCAGCTCTCAAGAGGAAACCTTCGCGAGGTGCTTTAGCAAACGTTTCCCGGTGTCGACTGGTTTTTACGACGACCAGCAGGCTCTCTCACGCAAGTCTCCTCTGCTCACATAGCACATTTCTCGCGTTTGCCTTGCGCGACGCTGCGCCAGAGTTGAATTGTGAGGATGCGGTGAACGTGCTGATAACCTTTCAAACGCACAGGCACGATAGGCAGCACACTGTTAAGAGTTGCTCTTGCGGGTTAGCACGTCCCCAGCTGCAAGAGAGTCTAGAGCCCAATCTACCTATTTCTTTTCCCGAGCGATTAACTAAAGTCTAGGCCCAACTCATTTTAGCATGACTGCACTGCACGCACTCGCACGCACGGAAGAAGACTGAAAGACAATCGAGGTTTACTGCATAGGGAACCGAATAGTTTGCTGCAGTGTGCTTCACAGCCGTCTCGACCTCGCACTTGTGCCCTCCTGAAAACACCACACAAACTTGGCCACGCCCGCTATACTTCAGTGAAATATGACTGACCCTTGCGGCATCGCTCGTAGCTACGCCCGGAGGACGTTGATCGCAGCGTTCTCGATAACCCTGTTATGTGCTAGTGCTGCGGCGTTCGACACATGTGGCAAGAAAGCAGGTAGGCATATTTGGGCAATTTCCTCCTTGCTTTACGGGTTGACATCAAATAATTGTTCTTCCTCTGTCACTAAAACTCGCATACAAGTAACGGAAGCGGATCCTTCTCGTTCGAGCCTACTGTTACTCATAAGAAACCGTAATTCATTCAACTTTTCGAAGGTATTTGCATATTTAACATTCTAATTAGTTAACCATGTCCAGTATGAATGGCAGTAAGTTCATCGGAAAATTGACATGGAGGAGTGAGCGTAATCTCTTGTGCATTGACATATATGACAACGCAAGCTTAGACACGGTATGGAGACATTAAAATATGTCAGAACAATAGTGAACGTGATTCTAGAAACTCGGGGTCTGTCGTTCCATAATACTGCAAGGTAGACCCGACTAGTCTGCGATCTGTTTACTGCAGATTTTTCTGCATTCGTATGGCATGTTTGTTCGAATTTTATGCCCTATTTTCTATTTTCGGCACTTTGCAACAAAATTCCATCCGTACTACGTCCAAATGCTGTGCATGAATGAATGAATGAATGAATGAATTACTAAAAGGTGACCAGCATTTACGGCCGCAATCGTTCCGATGTACATGCACGCTGCAGGATTAACATCAGCCAAGCAATAATAACAGAAAAAAAAATGTCTGTAAGAAAAAAAGTTACGCGACTCGACAGTGCGTAAGTTAAAACATAGGTATATGATATTTCAGTGATGACGTCTTTTGAACTTTTTATAAAATAGAGGCGGCAACAGTTCACTGCATTGCACATGTCGACCAACATTACATGAGAACTTAAAACTCAAACCCTTCCCACTATGTCTCACTTTGACTTTGTTTTGTTTTATCGCGGTGATATTCAAATCACAACATGTTGCTGCCACAGGAGCTTTACACATAAGTTTGAATTCTTTATTAACGCGTCCTCGCATTAGGGCGTCGACAAGGTTGACCGATACATATATACTTGCGACAGCTGAGCTGAATGGTGCAATTAACGCTAGAAACTCGCTCTGTAAGCTTGGCCACATGGTTATTCCTGCACTGCCCCTTGACACACTTGTCTCCGCAGGCATTGTGACGTCATCTCGAAGCAGCGCCCTAATTACGAGGATTATCAACAAGTGCGGCGCACGTCTTGCAATGGAAGTGGAGCTGAACTCGACACAGGCTCTAAAGGCGAGCGCTCTAATTTTTGGTGCACCTATGCCACACAGGCAGAGGTTGGCCAAGACGCGTAATCCTGATATATACAGGCACTGCTAAGTACATTCATTCCCTTTCTCTGACAACAACTTAGCCAATATTCGGAATCTCTTCCGACACGAAGTAATGGTAGACGATGTCCCGGTTAGCTGATGACTTCGAGGTGACGTCGCCAGGCACCCCTTCTGTTCTTGTGCCGTTCCGGAATTATGAAGCTTCTCACAGTACAAAGAGATTTTGTGTCAAATTATTTGACTGTATCACGCAAAACAGATCATACGGTTTCTCTGATATTTCTCTCGATATCTGCTCACACGTAACGTGCCTCTACGTTTCCTCGGTGAATGCGGACCATAGTGTATCCGCAGCCATCGATAAACGAAACGCCAGCAATGAAATGCAATGTAGCCAACGTTTTGCGAATGATAACTCGAGCGCCCGACCTCGGACCGCTTATTATGTGAGCGAGGAATTTTATTGGAAGCAGGCAAGAGGTCGGCCTGAGCTAGAGGCGCTGATCTGCTACTCAGTTGGTTGTCAATGATTGTGACAGGCCACAAATGAAATAAAATGAAACTGCATGCACTGCCTGCAACAGGAACGAAAGAACGCGTTTTGACTAACCCTTACACGTTCACGTTTTAATTGCCGTTCACTGTACGTGTTCATTACTGGTGCAGGAACTAAGACGCGATGTCACCGGCCGCGCCTTTCGTTTTCGCGCATTTCCTGGATCATCAAGGTTCTCACAGCAAAATGGGCTTTATATTACTTTTATCCTATTTTAGTTCATTACTTTGCACATCACAGTCCATATAGCTCATATAGCAACGCAGCTCACAGCTCAACACAGCTCTCCTATTTCTCTCGATATCTGCCCTTCTCACACGTAACGTGACTTTAAATATCTTTAGTGCATACGTGTCGAAGTCTATGTACAAGGTCCACAACATGCAAGATCTGTGCAGGCGTGACTGCGTGCGCGTACATACCTACACATGTACAGGCTCGACCATTCTTAGGGTGAACACGGCTCAGCGTGACAGCGCTCTGAGGAGCGCCAGTTCATCGGCGCGGCCGCGCGTAGAAATGAACTGGCGCCGGCGCGCAGAAGCGCGCCGCTCTTGCTTTGCTACAGCAGAGCAAGAGCTGCAGGCTCCATTGCAGCAGTAGACGACGCGAAGTACCTTCCGTGGGTTCCAGTACGCCTGCGCCGCTTCGCTTCGATGCGCAGTCGTGCTGGATGTACTGACGCTCCAGAGAGCGCTGCCACGCTGAGCCGTGTTGACCCGATGAGTGGACCAGCCTGTACACGTAGTGCATGCAGGTGCGCGCGTGCGTGTGGTTACGCGAGCGGGTGTGGGTAATCGTACGCATGCGTGCTCGTTTTAGCATCAGCTTACTACGTGCATGCGAGAAGCAACGTATAGTCTCAGATCTCGTTGCCGTCACGAGTACGCGATGTGTTCTTTCCTCTCCCGACCTTCCTTTTCGCCAAGTGCATTCTGTGATGACCTCCTTAAATTGTGGTTTATGAAAAAAAAGAAAAGCACGTATGGACTATCTGTGTGCCCCATGCAGGTACTGACGCGGCTCTGCGTTGGAACCAGGCTATGCTATGCGTATCACACGGCCAGAGAGCAGGTACGTTTAAACTCCTGAACGTTTGGCTCAAATTCTTTCCGCTTCAGAGTTCCCGGCGTTCGCCTCTCATAACGTTACGCGTAGGCATTCCTTATTCAGGGGCGAGTCGTTTTTTTGAAGAAAATAACAATATCTCACGGACACATTGTGATGGAATGGGGCGTGAAACATAAGGTGCTTCATCGGACTAATATTAAGCTGCATGCTGTGCGTGTATTTAGAAAGCGGATGTGCATTTCCTGGCAGAATTGTACAGGTTACAGAAATATGTAACCGACTATACAGCTACAGTTGCTTTCTTCGAATATACGTATAATTGATTGCAGCCACCCATTACTGTCTCCAAAAAAGTAAATAAAGAATTACTGGAATGTAATCAATTAATTTTACGTTACCTTCCTCCCAGTTTATGGTCGCATTGTAGAAAGGCAGCAAATAAAGCGCTCTCACTTGTCTGTTTCGATGCCTTCTGTACAGATATTAATATCATTTTTATCTTAACTGCTAGTCGCTTGGCGAAATCATTCTCCCTTCATTGTCTTTGAGAACACCACTCAGTATAATGAAAAAGTGGACCTATGCGCACGTTGCAGGGAAGGGCGGTGTTGCATCGTATGCAAACACCTCGCACACAAGATTGAGGCTACAAAGCCGCGACGCTTGGTACTGGGTCCTCTACGAAGCGCAGTGCTTAACATTTGCTACCGCTTAGAAACTGCTCTCCAGGTAGGACCAGTGGAAGGCAGAAGTAGTAAATACGTCACGCCATAAGAATACCGATTCAATTAGTCGTTCAAAATCAGGCCACGATGAGGAAACAAAAGAGCACAGTTGCACTGCAAGCGCGAATCAATAAATGCTATAGCAACAAATGGGAATGTTATTCAAAATAAGGCTAGCAACTAACTCCTTTAGCATCCGACCTGGCGTCACTCAACAAGGCGCTGACGTAAGGCAACGCGGCTGCTTAGCGAGCAAAGTGACCTTCATGCTGTCTATCGCTTCAACTCAAAATTGTACGTTGAATACGAGAACGCAGCACGTACAAAGGTACTCTGGTGAGCCTTCCCAAATGGGGAACGCGGCGAGCGTTCTACTTTTCTTCCCGGTAGTTCAAGTGCTCAAGACTTCGTTGCCTGTTGCTCCTTCTAGTTAAGATAACAACTTATCATAACTGACTGATTGCACACAATGATAATGGGATTGCATCGAACGAAGAAAAGTAATCAGTTAAGTGCGCACAGCGTAGAAAAGTGTAATTGTATAAAAGTAATTTATTGCATGGAATTGGTTACATGCAAGTCTATTTAAAGCTATGGTATGACCATTGGTTTTAGTACTAAGCTCAATAGCAAATTGTGACTTTTCATTTTCTCGTCATGACGCTTTCGTTCTGGTTGGCTTCACGATGCGTTTACGGTAGGGAGCAGGGGCGTAGCCAAGGGGGGGGGGGGGGTCAACCCCCCCCCCCCCCGAAATTTTTCAGTTTTGCTTGCGGTATATACACGCACACATACAAACGCACGCGCGAACATACATAAAGTATGGTTGAACCCCCCCCCCCCCGAAAAAAATTTCTGGCTACGCCCCTGGTAGGGAGACGCTACGAAGGACACACTACAAAGAACACAAGACGCAGTTTTACAGAACGAGTGCAACAGAACGAACGACCTCGCGCTAGTTCTGTTAATAATAATAATAATAATATCTGGGGTTTAACGTCCCAAAACCACGATATGATTATGAGAGACGCCGTAGTGGAGGGCTCCGGAAATTTTGACCACCTGGGGTTCTTTAACGTGCACCTAAATCTAAGTACACGGGCCTCAAACATTTCCGCCTCCATCGGAAATGCAGCCGCCGCGTCCGGGATTCGATCCCGCGACCTTCGGGTCAGCAGTCGAGCGCCATAACCACTAGACCACCGTGGCGGGGCAGTTCTGTTAAACCGTGCCCTGTGTTCGTTTTAGTCTGTCCTTCGTAGCGTCTCCCTACCGTAAGCGAATCGCCAAGCCAGCATGAACCAACTATCCCCTTTCGTCGCGTTACTGACTTTCGTTCTGAATTTGCTGAACTTTTCTTTCACGTTGTTTTCTTGCAGGATGTGGAACAAATAAAGAAGAATGTCATGAACTGTGTCGCAGTTGGTTTTCTTTTTCTCTACCTCGCAAAGCAGGTGAGCAAAGCTTCACGATTATCACGTAAACGTGAACTTACAACGCACCGCGTACACTGTGGACACGAGGCGATATACATTAGATGACTACGAACTGTAGGTTTGGTTGTTCGTTAATGTCATTGTACCAGAACTGAATTTTTGTTGAGGCGTTTATTGCATATGATAAGGTTCCTTTTAAGCCCCATATTAGGCGTGAATCACTCCCGGCGTTGGAAATTTCAGCAAAAGTCAGGAGTTCCACTTCACCACTTTAACCTTTTTAAGCTCATCAATTCGAACCTGGTCACGAAGTTCACAACGGTATATCTTTTTACCCGAAACGAACTCCAAAACACAGCAATAAACAAAGCCAGAAGTGCGTTTAAAGCCGTAAGCACGAAGATTAGGCAAATCCGTGTACTACCCATCATTTCCATGGTGGCTGAACGATCGCAGCGCCAGAGTTCCCTCTAGGTAATTGTAGGAAACTCTATGGATAGGACGACGAGAAAGGAGGACGGCGGTTACCTTCCACGGCGACTCCCGTGGAAGTTTACACAGGACGATGAAGAATAATCAGTTGAAACGTAAGCCACCTATGCTACGCCTACGTATGCGCAGGCTAGCGATTGTGCACCCTACGGGAAAAACGCGATGAAAGAAGTATCACCAAAACACATTATTCCCAGTAAAAAGATACGCTATCAAGCGCACACATCATTTAAATAAGGCGAATAGCTTTGCATGAGGTTTTGACTGTTCGCTTAGATCCATCATTGTTGATGCTTTCTGTACAACATTTATTTGCAAGTGTGTGCTTCATTTTTCTTTGCTTCCATTCAGGACCAGTATGGCAAGTTCTCAAGACCCGTAAAAGAAATAGTTGAAGAGTTGAAGGTACGTGGCAGAGGGGAAGTAGTAATGAACATATCGCAATGCAGAATCAAAGCGACGCGAACGTGAGGTAAAAAAGAACATGGCTGATCCCTCAGTCATAGGAATCGGCATAACACGAAATTGAAACGTGCCTTCACATAAGTAGATGATTCTTTATTGTGCATTGATCTATGAGAGCTTCTACAATGGCTATTCGTGTTTGGCAGCTATAGCACATTTTGATGTGGATGCACCCACGTTGGAGCCTAGTGGCACATCTCCATCGCGACGACTAACGCTCATGATCATGATTTAACCGTTGTGGTAGCTGAGGTTGTTAACATATACCTGGACACAACATATCGTGAATCCCGCGCGAATAAGGCATCAACAAACACATAATAAGCACTGGCGTTCGATATGCACTTCTTCAAAGCGTCGTTAATTGAGAACAGATACGACACGGTGTGCGCTCCCGAGTAATAGGGTAACCTACGCTTGTGCTGATGCATACACTACCAATCTGCGCTTCAGCAACAGGGAGACAGAAATTCCTAGCTTGAGCCGTGAGCGCGCGAAGGTGTTCCACGTCCTGCTGGCCTCTGTCTCTCTCCACGAAGGCACAACATTTGCCCGTCGACATCGCTGCCTTTCCGTGGCGCCTATTGCTGCAGTTTTATTAGTCGGTGCTATCGCATTCGAGGCAGTAGAGGCGGAGAAACACCGTTGGTGCATGTGGAAGCTGCACTACTCCGACAACGAGCCGTTACACGCTACCGCGAAGCGAAAGGCAAATAATGTAACTGCGTCTGGGACGGCTCCTCGATTCTAGCGCGGCAAACGTTCTGCGCTGGCATCGAGAGGCTCTAACATGTTATCTGCCCTAACTGCGTCGTCGCCAAATCGCTCCCTATCGGCGCTTGTTAGTGCCATGAAACAGTGCTTCACTTCACCGCTCATAGACGACGGCACCGCCCTACCCCGCCTAACCCCGCCATCAGAGAGCACTGCGTGATAGAATCTGTGAGAGGTATAGACTATTTACGGACGGGTTTCGGTGACGCTATGCTGGGCTGTTAACCTTGCCGCGTGTTATCTTGACTAACTAAGCGAACAGTGTTACAGTGGGCGTATACACATTAAAACTGTTGAGTTGGTGCATTCGGCGTTTCCTGACTTTATCAGTTCGCGTTAGATATACAAAAATAAGAAAACATATTTGTTTAACAGCGCATGATAGCGGCGCCCATAAGCAACATGGTCTATAGGGCGCGTTTGTTGAACCTTGTGCATGTGCGTCGATTGCGTAGTCGTCATCACAGTCAGTGATGAAGACTACGCAATCGACGCACATGCACAACGTTTGTTTGATGCATTAACGCACATGAAACGGATATGATGTGTGATTGTTAGACGATCTTGACCTGTAGTCAAGAAGGCAATAAAGAAAAGAAAAGCGTGGATTGCGTAGTCGGTAGCGTGCCTGGTGCCTATCGCCGCTGGGCGAGAAGTCATGGGTTCGATTCCCGGCGGCGAACTTTCTAGTTCCTTTTTCTTTCTCATCCTTAGTGTGCATTTTGCCAACGTCATATTCGTGAAATCTTGGTGGACTCCTGCATGAAACACTTTCGTGTTAAAAAAGCCTCGCTAATGTACTGAAGAAGTGTTGAAACGAAGCCTTTTTTATATATTTGGTTTTCTGAATGGCTGCGGGTGAAGCTTCGATCGTGTTTTTTAGTTGTGTGAAAAAGTGCTTCTCAACAAGTATAAGTGACCTTTAAAATACTTTAAACTCGTCGTTGGCACTCAGGTAGATTAGGTTCACTTTCCACGAAGGGTAAAACGACGACCCTGCAATTAGCCCTCACTTCGCTCGTATATGATGAAAGAGCCCGCTCTCAAGTACACGTATGTACACCCTTGCAATTTTTGTACAGTATCGCGGGAGAGCTGAGCGCGGGCTATGGTAGCTTCTAATAATCTCGAAAGATAACGAGATCTGCCAACGATGCGCAAGTGCACAAAGCACACTGAACAGTGAGCGCTGTCTGCTGCGCTGATGTCCATAAAGAGCAACATCAGTGGGCGTGTCTCGGCCTCATCGATGCTCACGCTTTCCATGTGGGTGTGTATGGCATTCATAAGAAAAAGTCAGTTTCACCGCAAGGGCGAAGCGATGAATGCGATAGAAAGAAATTGGAATGTCGCACGAAGAACAACAAGCAACTCGAAACTTTCAGCGCACTGCTGAAGCACAAAGAAAGGCACTCGAAAAGAACGCACGGGTATATACAGGGACAATCGCGAACTAACAACTGTCACAGTTGTTACGTCTTTGTGTGTTAGCAGCGCGCTGCAAGTGTAGACTATAAAGACCCCGACGCTCTTAGACATTTATTTTAAGGGCGAAGCACCTTATGGTGTCGGCGTGCATCGTCGTGTCCTGTCGTGATTGTCGCAATCACGACACGACAGGACAGGAGCGCAAGAGAGGGCGCCAACGCCTCAGCGGTCGCCGTGTGGCCAGAGAGAGCGAACGGCGCGCGTTGACTATGGAAACGCTCTTTAGGGGGGTGGATCGGAGATCTCTGTTCGTTCCGCGTTCGTTCTGGCGGTGTTACGTCACAAAAGTGGGCGGTCCGCAGCTCTCTTCCGCCGAGAGGAAGACGACAGCCAATCGTCAAGCGGTGATCGGCGAGCTTTCCGGAAGTAGACGCGCATCGTTTGTCCTCGGCAAAGGGACCGAATATTTCAAAACGAAGTGCTTCTCGCCTTCTAATAAATACAGTCGTTATACGAAAAGATATTGTTTTTCTTTTCAAGCTCAATCAGTTTCTGAAACAGCAATAGCTTTGAGTGCTGATATTTATTGGTGTTAGTTTTTCTAACGTGCTTCCTATGTTAAGTCGCGCACGCGAAAAAAAAAGAAAAGTAGCGGTTGGCGCAGTTTTCCAAAATGTCGTCCCACCGGAATGTCTGGCTTGGCTCCCGGGTGTCGGATCGTCAAAGGGAGCTTCTGCTGGCTTTTATTAAAGAGCACCCACAGAGAGCTACGCCGTCGCGCCCGCTGGGGCCGTCGTTCACGAGTGAGGGACATGTGGCAAGAGCTGGTAGCGCTTTTGAACTAGGAAGTCCCTGCGCGTAAGACCACAGCCCAGTGGCAGCCCGTTCATTTCGTTCGCACTGTTCGTTTAGAGAACCGAAAGCGACGCCGCACTCGCTCATGGCTTCAAACGCATCTCGCACCTAAGAGAAGCACACGTCGCAAGCGCGATTTTCTGAAAATCAGCTGTTGCGGCAGCCGCAACCACCGCATCATGCCGTGCGAAGCCGTTTGTTCGCTCGAGAGAGCGCGTGCGAACGGCCTTGCGATCCGTTCGCTTGTAGCAGACGACATGCTCATTATGACGCGGTATGACGTCACCAAAAAATAAAAGATAAAGCAAAAAGAAAAGTGGCTACGCCCCTCAGAGACGTGGTTTTTTCCGGCTTCAGCTAATCGCGTGCGCCGCCAGAATGGGTGCAGAACGAACGGCGCAGAACAGAGATCTCCGATCACCCTACTCGTTACGACGCGATATGACGTCACCAAAAAAGAAAAGATCAAGCAAAAAAAAGAAATAGCGACACCCTCCGGCCTTGAGTGGCATCTCCCGCTTCAGCCAATCAGCGCGCTTGTTCTTCCCCAGGAGAACGAACAAGCGGAACGAACAGATCTCCGATCGCCCCCTAGGCGATGAACGCTGAACTACCAGCTTGCAAGGAACGAGAATGCGCCCTCGCCCGCGAGAGACACCGCCTAGGCAGGCAGCGTCTGCTAGCACGTTTCTTGAATGAGAAAAAAAAAAAACCGGCTGCTTGCGCTGCACAGCCGTTCACCGGCCACCGCGTATATATAGGCACTGGATCGTGACCTGCAATGTAGTGCCGGTGGAAGATTTCTCCTGTGCGTAGTTCAACAATAAATATTGGGAGCATGCACGTTAACTAACGGACTGCGGGTCTCTGTGTCTAATCTCTCTTCTGTCTCTCACTGCCCATTAGCAGTGATTTTGCCATGGGAAACACTGCCGCACACTGCATGCTTCGCCCCACCACAGGTTTCACGTTAGTCGAGCTGAAACACCCTTCCCTACATGCTTCGCCCCTCCCCAAAATTTTCTTTTAAACTGCGGCACGTGGAGTGACCCTGTCACTAGTCCCGCTGATCAGGTGGGCAATCGCCAGGCAGATTCCAAGGGCTGACGTACCGGCCCCCCGAAACGCACCACGAAAGCGCGGACAATTTAAAGTAGGTCCTTTAGTGCGCCAGCAAACGGCGGTTGTGGTCCAAAGCCACAGTCAGAGCCAAGAGTTGATAACACAAACAAAATATATTCTGAGTTAAGGCAGGACAAGTAACACGCAAGCATGCACACTCGGCTGGTACCAGTTACAAGTTCAAAATATAACTCAGATGGTGTTAACACAACGGGAACTAAACGAACAGATCACGCGCTACTAATGCAATTTCATGCATTACAACCTATTCAAGAACAGTTAAAGTCCTGAATATTTAACAACGTATCCAGTCCACAATTCTTGGACGTAACTTGAATGTTTATCTTCCAGGAAACACTCACGCAAACTCCAGCGCTGATCGTAGGTGTTCCGTTCCGTCGTCGATCCCGAATGTTTCTCTTCCAGGAAACACCCACGTAACTTGTCACTGCTCACACGGCGTCATCATCTGATTCTTCCAGATTGACGATCGACTGGCCTCACAACACCATAAACACGTCTTCTTTGGCTGACGGAGCCATATACAACATAACTTCATCATCTCTGGACCGACTGACTCCTCTCGTCGTCGGTACACGCTTATATCGTCGTCGGTACACGCTGTACACGGTACAGCGAGATTTTTCTCGTCGGTTCCAATCGCGGCGGCGTCACTCGGCGTTGCATCATGCTTTCCTTCGCGATCTTTCGAGACTCCGCCGGGCGCGTGATCCGAGGCGGCTCGCCGCCGTCACTTCGCAGCCATTGCTTAGGCTAACTGTTGCCTTGTTCATTTTTAGTGGACCATTGGTGTGTAGCGGAATTTACCCAATTTCTGTGGCACATACCCGTTTATGATGATGATAGTTTTCTGGTTCGGGGTTAGCGAGGTACGACTTGCTGAAGAGCTTCGCTGTTAAAAAATGACGTGAATGCCTCAGTATCGCTAAAGCAAACGACGATAAAATTTAGGCGAACGACAAAAAAGTCAGTTTCGGCTCATGTGCGAAGCAAAGAACTTCATGGCAAGAAATCGAATGTCCCACGAAGAAAGGCAAGCAGCTAGAAACTTGCTGCGCTCTGCTCAAACACAAAGGACGCACCTAAAGAACACACAGGTATACATAGGACGAGCGCGAACTGTCGCAGTTGTTACTTCAACTAACCCCTACATTGGCTCTTCTAGCCAGCAGATCACTCCTTTCGCAAACGCGGCCGCTGCAGCGAGCAAAGTGACCGTCATATGGTCTATAGCTTCAACGCAAAATTTGCTGAAAACAAAAGACGTACAAAACTCCCCCTTGTTGCGACTGGGGGACCGGGTGTGAGTACTTTGATGCCACCACGAAGTATTGGGAGACCTTAGAGTCTGGGACCCGACATTCAGGACGCCTGAGTTGACAAGAAGAGCAACTGTATTTACAGATAATGTATAAGTGAGGATGTTTACAGAGACATCTTCCAAATGATGAGTGACGGCTTCGTGCCATCTTCCCTGCTATTCAAGGCTGGCCTCCTCCTCCACTGGTTATGGCCGATTGCATGAGGGCAAGGAGTGCGTACGGCATAGCCCAATCAGCGTCGGGGCAGCTCGGCGGACGTCCCGCTGACCACCTGCCGGCCTCGTGGTCCTTGCTCGCCCTGTTTTCCCCCGACGCGCGCTGCATTCCAAGGTAGTCTGGAGGTGGGGTCAACCGGTCAGGCAGCGGCCACGTGGCATCCGCACATGCCAAGGACGCCTGATAAAGTTCGTTCGGCGTGGTTGGTTGACATGCGGGCGCAGCCGCCGTCGATGGAACCTGCACACCTGTCTCGTCGTTGCTCTTTCCCCCATTCGGGGAACGCAGTTCCGATCACAACACCCTCAAGAGATAATCGCGCGAGCACGGTCGACCACGCCCTGTATGTGAATGTGCAAGTAGAAGGCGCACATCCCAACTCCAGCGAAACACTAGACAGTTTTAGAATTGCGGACCCAAGGAATTTGCGAGCCGCCAGGACGCATGCGCAGAACTCAAGCCACTCTCGGACTTTTGCGCTCGCGTTGTCCCAAGACCCTGCAGCGCCTTCCTTTGGACGGCGAACAGAACCGGAGAGCGCGCGACCTCAAGAGAGGAAAATAGAGACGCTTAGCTTGTACGTATACTTTTTAACATTACCCTGTTACCAGAATACCGTATTGCGTTTACCGTGTTACAGGAACGCATGTTTTTGAAAAGTTTTAGCTCGCCATACGGTAAACGTTTACGTACGTACGTAAACGTATACCTTTACGTTTGCGCAAAGCACTAAATGGCGATGATAACTGCATTTAAACTACATTTATTTAGATAATATTGAATTACCGCTGCGGCAAAATCATAAAAGACGTTTTTAGAGCGTGCAGTATCCCGGTATAAGCAAAGGGGTGTAGGAATACCGGGTTATCTGACGATGGTGACGACATCTTGTGACGCTTCGTGCAACCACAGTCATGGACACGTTTGTTTTCGCTTAGTGTTTTCGAAGGAAAAAATGATTAAAAAGCAACTGATTCGTAATTACGCCGCTGCAAGGCATTGACATTGGAAGTAGAATGCCCGATGTCTGCAATAACAATTTGGTGCTGGCCTGGTTCACCTTGGCCCCACTAGATGGCGGCACCTAACGAGCCTGTCAGAGCTTCAGGCCTCTTACGTTACGGATTCGATATTCTGGATCGCTCTAGCCTCGGTAATTCGGCTGAAGCAAGGTGATCGTAAGTGGCGCTCGCACTTCGGCTTATCTTGACTCGGCGGCTGGAGTCTCCGCGAAGCGTATATCGCGAGTAGCCACGAACGAAGGTGGATTTGCGAGATAGGGCCGTAAACGTAAAGGCTACCCGGCGAGTAGTTTACGTTCCCTAAACGTTGGCGCATGCGCACATTCCCTCCGGTATCCGGTAACACGGTAACGTAAAGACGTATACGTACAAGCTAAAAGTCTTTAATAAAGACGGCGCTTGGCAGTGGGACGTGAAGCCGCGGCTCGCGTTCCCTGCGGGCGTCGATTCTGGTCACTAAGATAAACTTCATTTGGCTGTAGTTGGTACATATCAAGGAGGTTTAAAAAAAAATTCTGGAGTGGAAGCTCTCGCAACGCCTTGCCAGAACAAGTGACGCCAGCTTTTGCCCACCAAAGAACTCGGAAACATGCTCTTTTCTGGTGGTGCCTACTAAGAGATTAAATGGCTTTGATCTGTTAGTATAAATACTACGTTAATTATAAAATAAAAGATAGTTGTTGCCGACAAAAGTAACCCGTCGAGTGGAGTATTGGCGACTGATCTCCAATAAAATTTGCCATGATTTTGAGGCTTACTGATGAAAACTAGTAACACAAAGACACGCTTGGAGCAGTATCTGACCCGTAAAAGTTGCTATATTAAACTCGTCTGGCGTGCGTGGAAAACGCTCGCTTTCCTTCGCCAAACGCCGATGATTTATCGTGCCCCTACTAAGATGGCGGCCGCAGCCGCCATATTGTGGTGGGCACGGCTTCACTCTTGCGCAATAATCGCCGCTCCAGCAATTTTTTTTAACCTCCTTGGTACATATCACAGGGCCAACGCACTTCTTTGTCCTTCTTACTTCTTCTTCCCTGTCCCTGCAACCATCTGAAGGTGATTTCATGTCTTCGCGTATCTTGCACTATCATCCTTATTAAACGTTTTGGTTTAGAGCTATTGTGTGCGCATGTGCGGTAAGTTTGCCTTGGGCTTACACATGCACTGGCGTATGAAAGAATAAAGGAGCTGTTAGTCAGAGCTTGTGTCGTACGTTTTTTTTTCTTGTTCGTGGGTGTCTCGTGCGTTTGCGCTGTAATTTTAGCATCAGGATTCTGGTTGCGGTGTAACATATATACTGTGATCCTGGTTCAGCCGTCTCGTTTCTTCGCTCCTGTGGCATAAGTCTACAAGAGCCAGAGCGTTCCAACGAGCTCGCGCCACCACGAGCCACAGGACGCTCTTCATTTTCCCTGGTCGACTGGCCACGAGTGGCATGGCGCTACAACCACAAAATGGAAAACTAGCGTGAGTCGCCAGCAATACGACGCAAACGCAGCGCGGGCAACGATGCAGCATGGCCCACGTCCCATATAATTTTAATTTCGCCACGTGTGGCGTCCCATTCGTTTCACTGAACGCCGCGTGGCTTTGTATTCTGCCGTTAGTATCCTGGAGAACGAATGAGGCATGGCATAATTCTCTAAGGAAGCAGAACGAGGGGTCGCAGTTTCAAAACCCTGTTCGAGCGCTTCGGAATTTTCTTTGTTTATTATATATACATACATATATGATCCGGGACATGACGGTGACGGCAAAAATCCGCCGAGAGTGTCTATGTTTTGCTATCGCAATAAAAGGTGCGGCCCGTTGCGTGCCCGGAAAACAGCGGGAGCTGTTAGTTGAACTTATTGCCCCTGTGGCGCCACAAGACGGGTCGCACCAAAGTTTTAAAGAATGCACGAGTGTCTGTGTTGCGGGTTTTCTTGAGGAGCAACGAACTCTCAGCGAATAATATTTGGGATCATCTAATCAACACTCCTCTGGATGCACTATTTCTTGGGAAACAATGATATTTAATGTTATCATAAAGAATTTTAACGTCATTCAGTGTCACACAGAAATTCGTGGTACCCCATGTTGACATCCTTTATTGCCGTTCAAGGACACCGCGAAACACAGCGGCTCCTCGGCATGCCCATACATGGCGGGTTACAACGTTTCGCGCACGCCAACCCCGCTTTTATTTCTAAGAATAATAATATCTGGGGTTTAACGTCCCAAAGCCCCGATATAATTATGACAGACGCCGTAGTGGAGGGCTCCGGAAGTTTTGACCACCTGTGGTTCTTTAACGCGCACCTAAATCCTAAGTGCACGGGCCTCAAACATTTTCGCCTCCATCGAAAATGCAGCCGCCGCGGCCGGGATTCGATCCCGTGACCTTCGGGTCAGCAATCGAGCGCCATAACCACTAGACCACCATGGCGGGGATTTTTTTTTTCTCTCTTTCTTGTTACAAGTTACTGTGCCTGTACGTCTACTTGCGCCAACGCGGACGGAACTGTGAATACAGCGTTCAAGCCGTGGAACCTGGTGATACTTCGTGCTTCTACCCCGAGTGGGCGACAATGTGTTCCGAAAAAAAAAGGTGAACGCTGGGAGAGGAGCAAAGCGAGCACTGTCACAATGGAGCCGTTCCTACGGATGTCTGCTAGCATCTGGATTCACAATACCACTCTACATGCTCAAGCCGTGAGAGCTATTTCTTTGACTTTACGGCTATTTTGGTATGCAGTAATTCATCCTGCAAACAAGCCAGCGTAAGTCGCATTGCTAAAAGCCAATGTCCTTTATAAAAATATCAATGACGAGAAAACGTAAAACCGCTGGTAAGCGCAAATTAGTGACTATTTCTCTGGTGCGCCTTACGCAATGGGACTGGAACGATGCACGGCGAGTCGGCGACACTGAAACCCCCGTAATTTCGTAAAGTAGGGCATAGGGACACTCTCCTCCTCCGCTCTCGTTCCTCCTCGGTCTCCTCTCCTTCGCACTCTCTTTTCGAACGTGTCGCCACCCACCTTTGATCCTGCGGAGCAGACGGCCTTTCGCGGAGGTAGCGCTTGCTTGCCAGGCAGCGCGCTGTAAGCATTTGCACCAGCCGTCTAGCTCTTAATATCTTTTTGTTTTAATTAATTTTCAATTTTCAACTGCAAATCAACACTTGAAGCGCGCTGCTCAAACACAAAGAAGGAGGCACGAAGAGATCGCACAGGTATATATAGGACGAGCGCGAACTGTCACAGTTGTTACTCTAACTAACCACAGCTTTGGCTCTTCTAGCTAGCAGATGACTTCTTTAGCAAACGCGGCCGCGGCAGCGAGCAATGTGACCTTCGTGTTGTCTACAGCTTCAGCGCACACTTTACGGTGAAAGCCGAAGACGTACAAAACGAAGACGTTCAAGAGATAATCGAGCGAGCATGGTCGACCACGCCCTGTATGTCAAAATACAAGTCGAAGGCGCACATCCCAGCTACGGCGAAGCACTAGACAGTTTTAAAATTGGGGAAAAGAGAAGAAAAAAAAAGAAAATTACACCATTTCCCGCTAAAGGGGACCATGAGGCGATGCGAAGCCGGGGCACTTGCACGATCGCGTTCCGTTGGCGTTCTTCGGGGATGCTACCGACCTCGCGTCGTGGAACGCGAAGAGGAACGCTACGCGCGCCTTGTCTTCCCTCTAGCCTGGCCGTTAATTCTGTCAGGGCGAACGGGGAAAGCAGTCGGCAGGCGTGCGAGAGGGGGGCAGCGTAGGAGAGGAGAGGGGGAAGGGACGCGCATGCGCTGGTGCTAATCGCGGCGTTGCGCAGAATTTCGGCATGTCCAGCCCGCGTTTCAGAGGAAGAGTGGAAAGGGGGAGGGGAGAGGGGAAGTTGAGAGGGGGAGGAGAGGGAAAGTGGAGAGGGGAAGGGGTGAGAGTAAGTGGAGAGGGTATGCGCATGCGCAGTAAGGGCGGTCACGCCGCACACCACCACCGGATTGAACTCCGCCATAAGATACTTCGCATCTAATAAAGCCGGCGCTTGGCAGTTGCACGTGAAGCCACGGCTCGCGTTCCCTGCGGGCATCGATTCTGGTCACTAAGATAAATATTCATTTGGCTCTAATCGGTGCATGTTCCTCAGGCTAAACTTATAGCGCAAGCACTATTCTTCGTCCTTATGACTTCTTATTTACTTCTTTGTCCCTGCACCCATCTGAATTTAATTTCACGTCTTCGCGCTTTGATTTAAAGCTATTGTTGTGTGCGCATGTGCGGTAAGATTGCCTTTGGCTTATATATGCTTTGGCGCATGACATAATAAAGCAGTTCTTAGTCAGCCCTTGTAGCGTACGTTTCTTCGTTGGTTTCGTGTCCGTTTGCGCTGTAATCTTAGCCTCAGGATTCTGGTCGCGGTGTAACATATATACTGTGATTGTGCTTCAGCCGTCTCGTTTCTTCCCTCCTGTGGCATAAGTCTACAAGAGCCAAAGCGTTCCCAATAGCTCGCGCCGCCACGAGCCACGGGGCGCTCTTTTCCCCTGGCCGACTGGCCACGAGTGGCGTGGCGCTAGAACCCGAAAATGGAAAACAGGCGTAGGTCGCCAGCGATACGACGCAAAAGCAGCGCCGGCAACGATGCAGCATGGTCCGCGTCTTGCAGAAGTTTAATTTCGACACGTGTGGCGTCCCGTGTGTTTCACCCAACGCCGCGTACATTTGTATTCTGCCGTTAGTATCCTGGATAACGAAGGAGGCATGGCGTAATTGCTTAAGGCAGTAAGCTGCGGAGCGAGGGGACGCAGGGTCGAAACCCCTGTCGAGCGCTTCGGAATGTTTTTCTTCTTAATTATTTTTATTTCTGTCTTTTTTTATATACATATATATACATATCCGGGACATGACCTCGACGGCGACGGCGAAAATCCGCCGAGAGTGTCCATATAATTGCCATCGCAATAAACCAGAAATGGAAAGCCAGCCTCATATTCACAAAAGATTCAGCGTAACAGTACATTGAATATATAACGTCAGCGAATATACCTGCCTGAATTCAACGCTTCATCCAAATGTATGAATATGTAGTGCCCGAGTTTAAACTGTCCGAAATGTAGTACCGAAATTGTAAAAAAAAATAAAAAAAAGATTTCGGTGCAAGTCCATCTTCGCGTCTTCGATTTGATTGCGATGATCCTTACCCCATCACTCCATCCCTTGCCCCGCAAGAAATAAAAAATAAAAAATAACAGTAATATCTGCGCCGTTTATGGAGAAATTAATTGTAATTATTGGGGTTTAACGTCCCAAAACCGCGGTTTTGATTATGAGAGACGCCGTAGTGGAGAGCTCCGGAAAAATTTTGACAATCTGGTGCTCTTTAACGTGTTCTTTAACTGGTGTTTTTTAACAAGACAATGACGATACATTAAGTATATGACGATACATTAAGTTCAACGGAATCTGCGCTTATTAGTTGTGATAAATGCAGGTTATTCCAATCCGTTATAGTTCGCGGAAAGAAAGGAAATTTGAAAAGGTTAGTTCTGGTCTTATATAGTGTTAAAGAAAAATCGTGACGATGTCGTGTTCGACGTGCTGTTAGCGGTGTCACATAAGCCTGTGGGTTGAGAGAGAAAGAATTGTTTTTAAGTTGGAAAATAAATTTTAGCCTGTGTACTTTCTTTCGAAGCTGAAGTGTCTGAATATTATTTTCTTTCAATAGGCCAGTGGGAGAGTCAGTTATTCTATATTCAGAAAAAATGAACCTAACTGCTCTGCGTTGAATCATCGCTAGAGCATTAATGTTAGTTTTGTTGTAGGGATCCCACACGATGCATGCATACTCTAGTTTCGGTAGGATGAGTGAAGTGTAGGCTAGCATTCTAGTATCATGAGGAGTGTACTTTAGTATGTGCCTGAGAATACAATGTTTCTTGAAGGAGGAGTTACATATGTCGGAAATGTGGTTATTCCAGCTTAGGTCACTGGTTATCGTGATTCCAAGGTACTTGGTTTACTTTGGTGAGCGGTGTAGATCCTAGGTTATAAGCAAACCACATCTTATCAATGCGAACCGAATTTACCGCACTTACAAGTGCACCGCCAGTAACATTTCATGCATTATATTGACTGCTCGCAGATATGCGTGGGAAAGGACATGCCCAGCGACGTTACCTTGGCCTTGGCTATGCTGCGCTCTGTTCGCAACTTTGTGATGACTCTGGGAAAGTGATGGCCGCTACGCCCTACACGCCAACCGCGGGAACGCACAACGTTCGAACGTCCGTTTACTCAATGCAAATTTTTTTGCGCACTCTAATGTCGACTTCCAAGAAACTGGATGACGTGATAAAGTAATACACGGGTCTTACGGCCAACTGTGAGGCCACACTTATTTTTTCTTCGGTTACAAATATTGGTGTCTAATTTAAATGGAGACATTAAAACAATACTTTCACTCGAATGGGTAAAACGTTGGACCTTCGACGAAGTCTGCTGCTATACATCAGGAAAGGATTTGCAGAACACTCGGGTGGACGGCGCTACGTCTCATTCCTGAAACTCCACACCCTAGCAGTATGCACGTAATAGCTATGGTTTTGCTCTTCTAAATTTGACGTTGCGAGTGGGATCCGAAAGGTGCTTTTATGCATTTTTTCACCAAAGATAGCGTTTTGAGGTGTGCCCGAAAATGACTACCGCAATATACCGAGTCATCGCCCGCCTCTCCGCCAACTGAAATTCATATATCGGGCCCAGGGCTGGGCAGTATCGCGATACAAGAGTATCGCGATAGTATTTCAGAGATACATTTGAGTATCTGTATTTCTGTATCGAGATACATTTGAAAAATGCATTTGTATCTCAGTAGTGAAATACATTTACAATGTATCGTTTGTATCGTGATACAACGCAGGACACGGTTATTCCGTTACATTTTTTTTTTGTCGGGAATGAGTTGAGGCGTATTTTCAAGGAGGAAATGACGTTCTTTTTTTGTTTTTTTGTGCCAAGACAACCAAAGGCGCGCTGCCGGTCGCCGACAGAAAGGGCGGCGATGGTTTCCCCTCATGCGCAGAATGGCCCATGTGGTAAAGCGCGCGACGCCGCAGATGGCAGAATCGCGGAGGCATTGTTGTCGGCCTCTGCCGACAAAAGTCGCTGTCTCTCAAGGCGCGCCAGTGCAGCACGCCTAATTTTTTTCGGGTGGCAAGCCATTACTTCGTGACCCTCCCGCCCGAATACCGCCTTGCAACCGAGGGTTTGCAATGCTTCGCGTGTGTTCAGTTCTCAAAGCGGCGGCACTTCGAAAAGTCGTTCCCGCAGTCGCGGCGGCAGTGACCAGAAGATGACTATATCTCTGTCGTGCTTTCAGCCACCTCTCCAGCGTGTCGGGGTGCGTTCCTAATTGATCACAAGCGTGAAACTGTCTTTTGTGGTACCAGGCTCCCCCACCGTCGGAGCCGACTTCGCCTGTGGCGGCTTGCTGAAATGGGTGCTGGTAGCGTCGGTGGTGGTGATAGCTTTATTGAAGAGTGACCCTTTCGGCCCAGGCGATGAGTGCTTGCTGTAGTTTCTGATGGGGCGCTCTGAGCAGCAGTCCCTGTTTCCACGTCTTTTTAGAAAGCTGGCAGGAGCGACTTGGGAGGGCTCAAACCCTCTCACCCCCAAACAACGTGATTTTAGGAAGCCAATGTATGAATTTTGCAGTTTTGACGTACTGGGTTCCATTGCGCGTAGGTAATTATGGCCAGCCTATATGGGCAGCGGAATCTTCAGCCGTCTGACCTGGCGCTGACCGGACCAGACGGCTGAGGATCCGAGGATAGAGACCGACTTCAGCTTCTGAACAGACAGAACAACCCACGTGAGGGCGGAAGTGTTTCGGTATCCAGATGACCCGAGAAGAGATATCGCCACGCTGTAGTAATATCCGGCTATGAAGGCGGCATTTATTCACTATAATACGAATTTGTGCTCGTCTGCAGCGGCAGAGAGACTTTTATTCTTTCCCGAGTCTTGTGCTGAGGTCGAACCGACGCTGTCTAGAAGACAGCCCATTCGAGAAGCCCTCACAGCAACCTTCTCAGCAAAGCAGATCTTATGTGCAAAATAAATGTGTACTTTTTCTTAGTTCACTGGTGTTCATTAGCGATGTGAGTGATTTGCTTAGACTGTGCTATTTCTAGCATAGCTCATTTTGTTGTCACCAAGTATGTCGATTTCGGTGTCCAATGCTTGTTACTCTTGCTGTGAAATAGCGTACTTCTTTATTGCAATTGATACGTGTAACAGTGTCATTATTACTAATTATGTACTTTGCAACCCCGTCCCTCTGCAATGTCTGATTGGCGCTGAGGGTACTGTAATAAATAAATAAATAAATAAATAAATAAATAAATAAATAAATAAATAAATAAATAAATAAATAAACTGAAAGTATCAATGCGCTGCGACTTTACTAACAACATTATGGTGCACTTATAGATATCTTTGCAGAGTATGAGCATCCTTGAAATAAAAAAAAAGTATTCCAGTATCTGTATTGCTGTATCTGTATTCCGGAATACTTTTTTCGTCCTATTGCGAAAGTATCTCCGAAATATCCCGTTACGCTAAAGGCAAATGTATCTCAGTATCTGTATTTTAGGCTTCCAGTCCATGTATTTCGATATCTGTATTCCGGAATACTTTTCCGAGTATCTCTGCCCAGCCCTGATCGGGCCGTATCTCGGGGACCAAAAAAAAAGTAAAAAAAAAACACGCCAGAAAATATGCATTGTTTTTAACATCTAGCCTGGCTTGACAAGAGATACATTCAACTGCACTTACAGTGGTTCTATGGCTCCGATACTATTCTATGACCTCGACTTTTTTTCTTGACTGCGTACCTATTCCTCGTGGCAGCAATACCACTCATAGCGAAAGAGACACTGCGAGCATGGACCGCAATACTGTAGCCTAAATAGACTCATTTCGAATGAAAACACCACCTGTTGCACATAACTGCAACCACCTATAGGTGTATGAAGTTTCTGTCTCCTCTGTCGGAAGAAAGAATCCTGCGCCATCGACCGGAGCAAACGTCACAGAAAAAGGCTGTGGAAGCGCTACTGTGCTTTCGTGTTCAACCGGTCTCTCAGAACGGCTCTGACTGCAACGTCTTGCTTGTGTGCATGTGTGTGTGCATGCGTGTGTGTGTTTCGTTTTCATTTATCTCTCTCTATCTCTCTGTCTTCTTTCCTACCCCTATCTCCCCACCTCTGTGCAAGGTAGCAAACCGGTCACTCGCGCGAGGTTAACCTCCTTGCGTTTCCTTTTCATCTATTTTTATCTCTGTCTCCTCTTTCAGTATTGTTACTTTTTATCTGCGGTCGCTGCGTTCGGGAGGGCACCTTGAAGCATGAAGTGTTTTTAGCTCCCCTTGTCAGTGGCCTTGAAGCGACCTTGCGCTAAATGTCAGCGCCGTTATCCGGGCACTTCTAACCAGACGTCTTGTAATTCAAACGAGATCGTACGAGCATCGTGGGCATTACATCCGGGCAATCAGTTCAAAGATTTAAAAAAAGTTTCGCTGCGTGCGGCGCACCAGATTGCTGCCGCGTCTTGGCAGCATTGGCCGCATACGCCAAGCAAAGCCCAAGATTTCTCTCTCTCAGTGGCGTCAAACAATTGCATCCATATGGACGAGTGTACAGCGTTGTTCGGTACTGGGGCGTACCCCTGCGAGCATGTAACAAGATTGTGATAATCTCCTACCAATCTGATTTGCCCGTAGACATTTCATGCTTATATATAATCTCGGTTACTGCGGAGCCAGCAATTTTTAAATGCGAAGCATTTCTTAGAGAACCTCAGGCGCTTTGGCCGCTTCTATCGATCTATCTGTCTAGCCGCCTACGTCTGGGCGCTGTCCTGGTCGTCTCCATAACTTGCAATAGAGCAAAATTGGCATAGCAAGGGATCAGTGTATGATGAACGTGATTCACTGGTCATGACATGAAGAGTCACAGTTTCGCTTCAAGGGCGAAGCAATGAATGCGATAGCAAGAAATTGGAATGTCACAGGAAGAACGGCGAGCAGCGATAAACTTGCTTCGCGCTGCTTAAGCACAAAATACGCAGGAAAAGAAAACACACAAGGCGGTTGTGAACTAACAACTATAGAAGCTCGACCCATGCAGCGCACTCCTCAAACACAAAGAAGGAGGCACGAAAAGAACGCGCAGGTATACATAGGACGAGCGTAAACTGTCACAGTTGTTATTTAAACTAACCCCCATTTTGGCTCTTCTTGCTCGCAGATCACTTCTTTCGCAAACGCGGCCGCTGCAGCGAGCAGTGTGACCTTCGTGTGGTCTATAGCTTCAACGGAAACTTTGCGGTGAAAGCACAAGACGTACAAAACTCCTCCTCAAGAGATAATCGCGCCAGCACGGTCGACCACGTCCTGTATGTCAAAGAACAAGTCGAAGGCGCACATCACAGCGCCGGTGAAACACTAGATAGTTTCAGAATTGGGGACCCGAGAAATTTGCGCGCCGCCCGGACGCGTGCGCAGAACGCAAGCCACTCTCGGACTCTTGCGCTCGCGCTATCCCAAGGCCCTGCAGCGCCTTCTTTTGGGCGGCAAACGAAACAGCCCTTAAATTTTTTTTTAGATAGCCTATTTAAAGTCTGTTGACATATGTCGATGAAATCAGTTGGCGTTCTATAACAGTGTTTCTTAGACTGGTCTATAGACAGTCTATAGAAAAGTGGCCACACTCGTTTTATAGACTAGTCTACAAAAACGTCTAAATCTATTGACTGGCTATAGAAGATCTCTAGATTAATAAAAAAAAATTACACCATCTCCCACTAAAGGGAAGCATGTGGGGATGCGAAGCAGCGCATGGGTCGTCTTAAAGCTCCATTCATCTCGGGAATCTTGCCCGATGTTAACGCGTCCTTGCAAGTGGAGCACACCATGAAATCACTGTAGTTGTTGTTGCTGTTACTCATCCCGAACTCTTGTTGGAGCACGCCACGCGGGTTCATCGCCACGCCACGCTGGAGCACGTGGGTTCATCGCGCGTCTGCAGAATATCGTTCCCCGACGCCATCATGTGATTGCTGAGAGAGTGTAAGGGGAGAGTCCACAGCCTCTTACCCAGCCCCTTACACAGGCCCGAACGCGCTAGCGCGTGCCAGCGCGTTCTGACTAGGGTACAACGCGTTGGTTCATTGCGCGTCTGCAGAATCTCGTTCCCCAACGCCATCACATGATTGCTGAGAGAGTGTAAGGGGAAAGTCCACAGCGTCTTACCCAGCCCCTTACACAGGCCCGAACGCGCTAGCGCGTGCCAGCACACATGGTTCCCGAGCGGACGGTCGCCGATGGAAGGACGGACACAGACCCGAGCAAAAGCTGATTTGCATCTAAAATTCACACTTTTAGACCAACGTCTGCAGAATGACCATAGACGAGTGTGTATAGGCTTATATAAATCTATTTTAATTCACTTTTGTCTACAAAGTATCCAACGACAAAATGTCTATAGACTAATCCTATCACCCGCTATAAGAATGTCTACGCACTTATGGCCTCACAAATAGACTGTGATCAACAGATTGCCTAGAGGCACTTTATGTAGACTAGTAATGTATAAATTTATCCCAATAAATGTGGGAAAAAAAGCGAGATAAAGCACACAAAAAAAAGAATGATAAGCACAAGCGCTGACTTACGACCACGGTGTAAGAATATACTCAGGTGATGACACTCTTCCCCCAACGCATGGGAAACCGCAATCCACGCGCGTCCAGATAATGTTCGGGTTCTTATCAGATGACTTGCAGAGGGCGCTACGAAAAGCGGGGTAGTCGTCTCCATAGCAACGCGCATGCTGCTGATAACGTGCATTTTTCTGTGCCATTTTGCTGGATAATGTGCATCCGCCAAGCGGCGTCGAGGGGCGAAATCGAGAGAGCAACAAGAGCGGCGGCGATGACGCAGCACCACCGTGATTCGGCTACTCGCGGGCGCTCTCCGCCTCAAGCCATTAGATGGCGCACCGCTCAACGGACCGACGACCGAACATTTTCTGGCCGCTTAGGCGCGCGCAGTGTCAACACCTGAATATTCTTACACCGTGCTTACGACTGAGCTTTATTCAGAAAAAGATACAAAAATATACAAACTTACGACAGAGCATGCGCGAAAAATAAATGCAGACTCATTTTTTTACACAATGCAACGATGCTATTTCTCTGTTGAAAAGTTTTACTAGACAGACCATGTATGGTTCATCAAACAAAGAAAATAGGCAGTGGCAGGACCACTATTTACGCCAATTGTTCTCACACAAATACAGCAACAAGGAGAGCTTGCACTCGCTTAACAAGTTTAATTGAACTGAAACACGCATCCAGCAACAATAATTTACGTTTACGTGGTATGCTACTTCGAATGAATTAAGTTTGTAGTTGTACGTGTGTATTTACTGTTACAAAATATGCTTTCTCTTTCGAGTAAAATTAATATCTAAGTTTAACGTCCCAAAACCACGATATGATTACGAGGGACGCCGTAGTGGAGGGCTCCCGAAATTTCGACCACTTGGGGTTCTTTAACGTACACCTAAATCTAAATACACGGGCCTCAACCATATTCGCCTCCTTCGAAAATGCGGCCGCCGCGGTCGGTATTCTACCCCGCGACCTTCGGGTGAGTAGTGGAGCGCCATAACCACTAGACCACCGTGGCTGGGTGGCGACTTCGAGTCTGAGGTGAATGAATAAGGGACCCTGGGAGTTTTGTGTATTGTTCATGTAATCGAAAAACAGATTGTAGCTAACCAAACCGAAACTGAAAAAAATTAATCGATACTCATCCCTGCCTACGCAATTGACCAGGTAGGCTTTGAATACCACGTTTAATGGTAACGAAAAAAGAATGACACGTACACCGTGGATTATTATGTTAACTATATCGTTTATTATAATGTTGATTGCAATGCTCCGTGTCAGCAACGCGCAAAGCCATGGGCAGCGGTTAGTTCAGGCCCTTTTCTGATGAGAGTTCTCCAGAGATTCAAGATTTTCATCTGCGAAAACCGTCCTAAATACGAGGTCTGAAATAATGAAAAAAAATACCGCATGTGTCACAGCAGGCATGGAAATAAGCAGCTTTAAAAAAGGTAGCTCCCTCGACCGACGACACGTCGTCTAAAGCGCCGGCATTATTTTAAGCTCTTTTTAACGGTAGCTCTCTAATACCTAACGCCGCAAAACGAGAGCCAGCTGGATCGAAGCTCTCGTGTTCGCAATGACGCAGTATAGCGTGAAAGTCTTTGCTTCACTAAAAGGAAACAGAACAAAATATAACGTGACGATTTGGGGAGTGTTGGAAAAGAACTAAACACGAGCGAATAGAAACAAGGGCAAGTGCTCGAAGAGAAACGAGGTATTACGTATCCCTCCAACGCCAGTTTCCTACAGTGCGCCGCACATTTTTCTATATTGCCTGCAGGCCGTAAAACACAGCTCCAAAAATAATCCTAATACTAGAGGTTTGAACGTGGAGCTTGTATTTCTGCGCCTGAAGCAGACGTGTGTATCTACATATTTTTACATTTACGATTTCGTTGACTCCAAGCTACATTTCTAAACGCGGGTAAACAAATATAGAACCAGTCTGTTCTTCTTTTTTTAGCATCTTGCAACATTTTATGATAGCGTTTTCTTTCAAGGTATTTCTGTTGTTCTATTTCAGCTTCGCGGCTCTCATTTCGTTTCAGAGATCGATGTGTAACCATGTCGACTCACCGTCACTTGCAGCGCAATTCTTCCTGTATTTCGTCTCGACCATCGTTTTTCAATACAGTTGTTTCTCTGACGACCTGCCTTTTCCCCTGCCAATACTTGCTCTCTTTTCACGGCCTTGCTTTAAAAACCACAAGGGCGCCGAAGCTGCTGCGAGTGAATTGAAATAACGGGGGCGATAGCACAATACGCGAAGCCCTTTGCTTTTGCAGTAAAACGGTGTTTTGGTTGCCCACGGAACGCTACAGCGCATGCACATGTGCTTCATTTGTTTTCCTTTCAAATTTTTCTTTTCTTGCCAGTTTGTGCCAGGTGATTGACAGTTTGTATCTTCCAAGGAACGGCGAGAACAGACATCGGTAATTTAAATGCGAGAGCGTAAAGAAAAACCGACGTCTGCAGCATTGACACGACGAATGCAAGGAATAAAAATCAGGATCCGAGCAGAAGTCTAACTCAAGCATTCTGCGTGGCAGTAAGGTATTCTGCCGCAGAGCCACGCCACGCCTCGAAACTTGTTTGGAAAAAGACCCTATGAGCTTAATACACAGAACGCTCACGATTCGCGGTCGCGGTCGTCGATTGGAAAGGCCAAACGAGAATATCGGCAAGTATACCGTGCGAGCACGCACAAGAAGCGGAGGAAGTGGCGGTGGCGCTCGCACTCACGGATCCGACGTGTACGACGGTCATCTGCGACCCGAGACAAGCGATCAGAAACTTTGCCAAAGGATGGATCTCGCGACGAGCGGCCCGAATCCGGCGCAATGGCCAAGTCCATCGGGCGGTAGAATGTCAAACCAGACTCATCTGGTTTCCAGCTAACATGGGAGAGGTATCAGAGACTCAACGCAACCTAAACGAGACGGCACACGCCAAGGCGCGCGAGCTCACAAACCGCACCGGCGACCGTCGTCTATGGGGCAACACCAAAGACCTCTTGACCAGCTATAATGAAATTACCAAGGCCTTCTGCCTGGCTCGCCGAACCTTTCCTCCGCCCAGCGACAAGCTGAACAGGACGCATGCGGCGGCCCTCAGACAACTGCAGACGCACACGTACGCCAACCCCGCTCAGTGTAACATGCTCTACCCGAGTACATACCCGACAAATATATGCAAGGTCTGCCACACTGAGGTCGCCATACCCGACAAATATATGCAAGGCCTGCCACACTGCCACAATGAGGCAAGGTCTGCCACACTGAGGCATTAAATCACATGCTCTGGGACTGTGAGAAAAACCCGGAAGGTGCTAACTCCGGAACCCTTCCGCCGTGGTGGGCCGCTTTCTTGCGCAGCCCCAGCCTCGGCGACCAGATTTGGGCTGTCCAGAAGGCCCGCGAGGCGGCGGTGAGGCAAGGCCTCGACGTCCTCACGTGGGAGACCTAAAGCCCCGTTGGCGAAAGCTCTGCCGGACCATCAATAAAGTTGTTACCAACCAAATGCGTCATGTCGGTGCAACGTCAAATGTGGTTGCAGTGCTATCTAATTTGTAACAGGGCTGTCTAATTTTATAACAAAGCAATAAACATTACATATGTACTCCTATGATACAGGCGTCATGCCAGGTTAACGTCAATTGTGGTTCTAGTGTTGGTTGCGCCTATATAGATGTCTAATAAAAATTACATTTTTATTCCTATGATTAAGCAAGTGATATTCAAGCGTTGCTCGACCCCGGAGAAATACACTAAAGAAAGTTACGTATGATATTCACATCATCGCACCATAAAGTGCACTTTGTTTCGTTAATACTGACGTCTGTGCACTAAAGTGAGTGCTGACGTTACGTCAGACCATAACACACCCTTTAAACGCCAGTGTAGTCGATGTGGGCCACGATTAGCATGCAACTACTACGCTTACAAAAATACGTCGATATACCTCGTAACTCTTGGCTCAAAGCCAAAAATATGCCTCATAGAAAACTACTCGCTGATTGCTTCGCATGAAACCGATTCACACGAGGGGGGGGGGGGGCATCTGCCGAATTTTTGAACATATTTTCTTCAATATGAGTAATCGACGGTGGATCTACGTTCAGGTGGAAATGACAAACTCCGTAACAAAGGGATGTATAGTCGCCGTTTTAACCAAATGTGTCCCACATACCTAGCACAGGATCAATTTATTTGGAACATTTTTCACAAGCCTGTAACTTCAATAGCACTTAAGTATGTGGACACAGTATTCCAAATAATTGGTAGATGTATGTGGAACACCATTCCCGATAACAGCGAACATTTACTTCCGCCTCATTTTTCCAGAGTGCACTCTCTGTGGAGAGTCGCCCGCCACCTTAGACCACGTTCTCTTTGGCTGCCCTGCCGATCCTTCCCCGCAGGGGCAGCCCGCCATCAGTGCATAGGAGGAATGGGAGGCCCTCCTTGCATCGCAGTATCTGTACACACGGCTTCGCTGTGTGAACCGGGGTGCCAGTGCCCCGCGTGATCTGGACACATAGGCGCAACGTGATGGCCGTGCGGTGGTCCAGGGCCCGGAATGTGCCCAAACTCACTCGCCCAATAAAGTTTTCCCTTCCTTCCTTCCTTTATATACACCATTTCATTCAGCGTGCTTTATTGCCCCGCCACGGTGGTCTAGTGGTTATGACGCTCGACTGCAGACCCGAAGGTCGCGGGATCGAATCCCGGCCGCGGCGGCTGCATTTTCGATGGAGGCGAAAATGTTTGAGGCCCGTGTACTTAGATTTAGGTGCACGTTAAAGAACCCCAGGTGGTCGAAATTTCCAGAGCTCTCGACTACGGCATCTCTCATAATCATGTATTGGTTTTGGGACGTTAAACCCGAGATATTATTATATTAGCAGCGTGCTTTATTGGTCACCAGCGTGATGGCGCGAAGGGCGCAAGGGGTGCACTTTGAAGATCGTCGCCCACTTGTTGCGCTGCGCTCGCGCCTCCTGCCACGCCAGGCGCACTTTGCCCTAGAGGGCGTGGTCGCGTGCGCGCGCGCTTGTCTCGTGAGGTGGTGGTTTGTATGTCATGTGCTTTCACCGCGATGTCCGCGCTGAAGTAAGAGCGTACGAAGGTCACTTCGCCCGCTGCAACCGCCGTGCTTGCGAAAAGAGCGCGCTGTTCAAACAGAAAGAAGTAACATCTGTGACAGTTGTTAGTTCGCATTCGTACTCGCTCGTTCGCATTCGTTTCGTGCGCCCTTCTTTATGTTTGAGCAGCGCGCTTTAAGTGTCGAGCTGTGACACTTGATAGTTTGCGTTCGTCCTATGTGTGTTATTTTCGTGCGTCCTTTGCGCTTGAGCGACGCACTAGAAATTTCGAGCTGCATTCCGTTCTTCGCGTTGCATTCTAATTTGTTGCTATCCCACTCATTGCTTCGCCGCTGCGGCGAAACTGTGGCTTTTTTGCTTCACGACTTCATCCGCATCCAACACCGTCCCCGCGCCTTTGCAGCCTAGATTCGAACATCGAAGGAATAAATCTAAAGCTACTGAAACAAAAACGAAGAGCTCTGCTTCCGAACAAAGGTTCTTAACTTCCAGCTGCACAAAATGCGTAAAACAGAAGGAATACGCAAACCGCAAGCGCAGTCCTGACGCCCCTATCTGTTTACCATGCTGGAAAATCTTTCGCGAGGGACCGAGCAACGCCGCTGTGATGAAGCCCAAGAACACTGACCCCGAGCAGCTATCTAGTCCCTCAGCTGATGCAATTGGCTGTCGATGCAAGTTGCTGTTGCGGTTGGGGCAGGGGTCAGATCTAGCCGTGCGATCCGGGAACCGATCAATCAATCCAGCGGCCTGTCCGCGTCCAGCTCATGCGGTCCATTCGATCAGAGGACCGTGAAAAGTTCGTAGAATAATAAAGGGCCTGAAAAGTCAGTCAGTAAGTAAACAAATAAATAAAAACATGGCGTGAAGCCTTCCTCTCTACCATCTCTCTTTTTTGTTTTGTCTGTACCTCTGTCGATGACCTTTTTTTTTTTTCACTGGACAGCGAGTGAGCGCAGTAGGTGAGAAGGTTACCCGCCGTGGTGTCTTAACGAGGCGCTGCAACACTTTTCCAAGTAGCCATCGAATGACTTCATCAAAGGGGCTGACCGGCCTGTGATGATCGCGTAGTCGTTACAGTTTTCAGGTCGAGAAAGACTGGCCTGTAATGACGTCAGATAGCAAAACGTCGCTTAATTCAGGAAGTGTAGTTTCGAGAGAGGGGGTCGTGCTTAGTCTAATAAACCCGAGTTCCCTACTGCGGCGTGTCCCATGAACATATCCTGGTACTGGCAGGTACAACCCCAAAATAACGATATGCTCTCGAATATACTGAGAAAACAACGTGTATTGTTTCTGCCCGGCATTTCTTTTCTCTTGGCTGGATACCTGAGAAATCGGTGAAGTCCGCCTCTGATGGTATAACGGCTTGCGTAACTGATGGTCGGATATAAGTTTGATATTCAAGCAGAGCAGCACAACTGATTAAAAATTGCCACTTTTTCTTTATTTATTATCTATATCGTTGCGCGGCCAGCTTAGCGATGCGTTGACTACAGAACACAAACACATCTCAAGCATATTAAACGTGCATAAATATCAACTACAAAAATGTAGCAGCCGAGGTGATATATGCGTCAATCTCTCCACAGCAAGCAAGATAGAACAGAAAATGACAGAAAGAAATACAAGACAATCAGGCTAACGGAAGCATATGGAACATTGTTGTCTTTAACTGCAGTGTAGTAACTACAACGTAAATTGAAATAAATAAAAATCGACAGAAAATCACCCTAACAGTCAGTAAGGTCCGCGCCCAGAGCCTTTGAATAACGAAGAAACACGCCCCTGAAAAAAATTCCCCTTCTTTCATTCACCAATAGATTACAGTTTTATCTAATACACTCTTTTTCATAAATAGTCTGCAGAAACAAATAGCGTTTCATAAATTGCCGGCCTGTGGAGGCTAGCGAGACTGCTTGCAGTACGCGCGTACGCACCAAGAAATAATTCGGTGTTCTCCTTTATTAAAGAAAAAGCGTGTAAACAAACCTGGACCGAGGCCTACACTAGTCAACAATGTCAGCAAACACGCACGGACGGGAACACCACCCTGTGTATTTGTTGTGGACAGCTTTCTGAAGATGAGGGGGCACAAAATCTTGATTAGACGTAGTAGAATAAGAAAGAAATTAGTGCCGAAAGTAATTAAGAACATATCCTAGCGTTCGCTAACTACACCGGTGACTCTTAACTAACGCCTCGTTGACGTGGTTGCAGGAAGCGAATGTTACCTTTTCATCCTAAAAATAATATTGCTGATTTTTTAGTCAAATCTAAAACAAACACCCATGAGGGCATATCATTAGTGCGTGGTAGAAAGGAACGGCGTCACAATTACCGACTAATTAAGCTTGCGCCTCACGACATAACCGGGGTAATTATAAAGAAGGTGCTGTTTAACATGTAAAAAAACATATTATTTGTTTATAAGGCACTGCAATTTTTCCTCGATTACCTTGCCTTCGTGCAAAACCTTTGGATAGCCTCTGCCCATTACATAGTAACATCTAACCTGTTTTACCCCTGCCGCTTAAACGTCCTATTACTCAACAAAAAATTCACAGTTTCGCAGCAAGGGCGAAGCAATGAATGCAATAGCATAGGGAGCCTACATGACCGCCCGTTTTAGGGGCGAAGCTCCTTATAGCGGCACCCGTTCGTCCCTCGTAGCGTAGTATGTAACCAGTCTTACGCTTTGACCTGCAAGGTGGTGCCGGTGGGAGATTTTTCCTGTGCGTTGTTGAACAATAAAAAATTCGCAGCGTTAGCTAAAAGTCGACTTCTTCTGTCTCTCATTCCCATTAGCAGCCATTCTTTACCTCCAAGGTAGTGCCTGGTGACAGTGCTGGGCAGTATCGAAGATACATGTATCTTAGATACTATCTTAGATACTCTATGGGTATCTTGTATCTGTATCACGATACTTCTCGAAAAACGAGTATCTGTATCTGTATTTCCGATACATTCGATAATGTATCGTGTATCTTAAGATACAAGATACTTCTATCGCAACACAACCGTGCGAAACAATAAATGCTGGCCAAACTCCGCTTCTCAAGCTGGTACTGGTGCCACTAAGCCATCTGAATAAGTCTAAGGGCAGTGAGGTTATTTTATTTTTACGCCAGAGCAGCGCCTCCTCTATTTTTCAGTGCCTGGGCGAAAGCTCTCCTCGGGCCGTCGAGCGCGCGCTCCGTGTCCGCTCGCCGCTGCCGCGTGGTGGCGCTGTGCAAGTAGACTACGGGAAGCTGGCGCTGAACGGCCGCGCGTATCACGAAGCTCACAAATTCGTGTATGCGTCCGAGTTTAATTGCATTTGTGCTTCTTGCAGGCTTTCACAGATACAGGGGGATGGAAATAAACGCGAACACAGCGGCGCGCTGTTTCAATCACGCTCTAACCGTGGTGGCAATAAAAAGATGCTAGATGATATTTTATTGTGTCATGGATGACGTCGCGTTTTCATCAATCATCGAGGCTATAACCACTTAAAAATAAATGCAAAACAGCAAAGAATGCAGATGCCGCATGTTCGCGCGTCTTTCCATCCCCGCTGTAAGTATTCCGCAGGCAGACTGCCAGGCCGTGCTGCCGGTTCGATACTTGCACTCGAGTTTGATAGTATTCGCGTGTCATTTTCTATTTCAGTCTATTGCAACCGCCCCAGTGCCTTAGTATATCATATTCTTGTGTTCCACTCTGCAAATGAAACTGAAAGAAATTACGATTGTCTTTTTTTATTTCTCTTTATTGATAAAGAAAAAAAATCTCACAGCTAGGGTCCTTTATGTATTCATCTAAGACGACTGAAAGGCGAAAGCCATCTTCTTCTTTTTCTTCTAGTCAATGTATTGAACATTTCCTGCCTCCCTCCGAGATGTTTCTGTGCCTAACGTGGTTTTCTTACACCCTCAAGGATCGGAGGCAGTGCAAGCTTTCTGCACATCAGCGGAGGCATGCACTGCCTCCGCGATCGGACCATTTTGAACAAGCGAAGATGAAATATGATGACGTCATGATCTGTGACTTCATATGATGATGTCATCACGTAATTATTTTTTGCATCACTCGTGCTGACGCCGCCGACGGTCAATTTTCGCGTTTGATGAGGCATCTAAGGCTTTCGCCTTAATACACTGTTCGGCTGTCGTTCCATGAAATTCCAGCTGCCGCTGGTGTTCGGTAGAGGTGGCTTGCAGTAATTAGGTGGGATAATTGGTCTCCTAATACATCTTCAAACTACACTAGACTATGCAGCCGTCGTTTACGACGCGAAGATTTCATAGAATATAAGAAGCGGCAGCTTACAGACTACCCTTCACGTTTGCAGCCCAAGGTAACAACTGAATCAAGCATGGCAAGTATCCCTAAGCGTGACCGTGTTGCGTCCGAACAGTCAACGAATGCATGTAGTACCAGTAGCAACGCTGCCTCGCGATCGCCGCCATGTGCATGCAGCGCTGACATTAGGTCCCGAAGCTGAAGAATCGGAGCCCATGGACACTACATGCGCTACCGGCGAAACAACCGACAATCATTATGTACATTGTCACTGGAAGCAGCTTAGAGACATTTCATGCTATTTAGCGCATGAACTCATGACTTGCATATAGTGTGCTACACCAGTAGACGGTAGCTCGCATCGGGGAACTTTAAGCGCCCAAGCTTTCAGTATTAGCTCTTGGCAAATGCTGCTTTCGAAAAGCGACTTTCAGACAGTCAATAACCGACTCTCAGTCAAGCGAACATAACGGTGACAAAACAATTTTCCGCGCATCACTGGCATGCGCTCTCTGGAATCGGGCTAGCAGACGACGCGCGAGCGTCTCGATCAAATAGCCACGAAAGACACATGCCTTCGAATTCGGCTGGTTGCCCAGAACGACAAGTGCTTCATGATTCCAGTTTACAAGTTTTCATTACACTTTAAACAACGCGAATACAGCCGAAAACTGAACTATATAGCAGCTTCGAATGCAGTCACGGCATTCGTTTCCGTGAGCGACGACGCGACGGCTGGCCTACTACGGTGGCGGCGCCCGGCGGCTAAAAGCCGCGCTAACGCCGACGGTCGGTTCCCATTGCGATCCGCTCCTTCGCCCAGGCACAGAAAAATAGAGGAGGCGCTGGCCAGAGTCATCCAGTGAGGGCAGAATAGGAGGAAGACAAGCGCGCGGACGCGTACGCCAAGCCCACGCACCTTTTGTTTGCTCGATTTCCTTTCTTTTTAGTTGCGCTAGTGCCGCGACACTCGCTCTTAGCCACTGTCCTGCGCCGCGTCTATCGCGCAAGTTTTGATGTTGCTACAGTGTCGTTATTGAAAATTCTCGTCCGTCTTGCGTGTTGCTCCGTAATGAAATGTGATGCGTGCAAGAATTGTGTTCCTTTGCGTCGCGTGGATTTTACATATCAGCGATTTGAAGGATCTCGTGGATGTAAGTTTGACTTGCATGCCATGAATGAACTTATATGCAAATAAGAATCTAACAGCGTTAGCACCACTGGTACTGATGCTATATCTAAAAGAGCAAGCGTTGACCTAACAGAAAATATCTTGGCGCACCTTATTTGTCACTTCTTGCTACATTTATTCATAAAATTTATGAGATAATAATTTGATTATTAGCACAAGTGCTTTCTTAGCTGTCATTTTGCATCCCTTACATTACCTAAGTCTCTGCACTGTTTTTCCGGTCTGGTCACTGCAGTATGTCTTTTGCAACGCGCTCCCAAAATAAGATCTCTGCTTTATTCTTCTGTCTACTTTATTTCCACTACTGTTTACACAGTTAGACGTTGCTTAGGCGATGTTGAAAACAAGTATATAATTATGTGGGCGTACCTTGAGTAAACGGTACAAAACATTCTGCTTACCGCTTAGGAAAATAGCGAAATTGAGTTTGCATTATTATATTGGAAATCATTAGGAACCATATTAAAGATGTTAGAAAGGAGATTCGAGAAACATTGTTTTACTGAATGCTCTGTTTTGCTCATGAGCGTCCCAACGAGCCGTTTCAGGCAATTTTCCATAGGCACTGTATTTTCTATTGTCTCAACAGGTAAGTTTACAATACTTCATGCTCATAGCTATTAAGGGCGCCGTCTATATTGTGTTTCTGTGCTCATTCAATGTAAATGTTTGATACACAACCGCCTCTCTATTTTACGTATATTCGTTTTCCTGTTTTAGGCTTTCTTAAATATTTTTTTCATTACTAATATGCCACGTAATGGGAGCTATAAGTATAAACGAATAGCGGCAGTGTTCTGCGACGCTTTGTGGAACTATACAATACGTCTGAGACGTTTCTGTGTTGCACATGTTCTCTCGTTGAAGAAAAATTGCTAAAAAGATGGCACGTTAGTGAGTATATCGACAAAGAATCCTTTGCGCCGGCAGATAATTTTAATATGAAAATTCATTGCAGTTTTACGTCATCTACGTATACACCAGAGGTCTCAAACTGTGCTTATAGCCAGCGGGCCGCAGTCGGGAAATTTAGTTGCAAGGGCCGGGACAGTGAAGACAGTGGGAGAGAGTTTGAACAAAATGACGTTTGAAAGGAAGCCTTTCCCACATCTCATATATGGGTCATTTCTTAGGGGGACTTGGAGTCAGGATTCGAGAAACATCGATACCGATGTACAGAATGACTGATATCTGGACGCGGATTCTGAAATATAGTTTTTGTTCCACGGTTATGTTTCAGCACATGGTGACCACATGTTCCTCACGAAAGGAATGCTTGAGACCAGTCATGTCTGTGCAGCTCACGAACATACTTATTTAGAAAATAAAAACAAATGAGACGAAGACGGTCATGTGTGCGGGCCGGGCCGCTAGCGAAAGGTCTCGAATCCCTAGTATACACCATGCGTACCACCCCCCCCCCCCCAAAAAAAAAGAAAGAAAAATGTCGCTACCAGCGTTGTTGCTGCTGTACACCTGTCCGGATATACCGTATTGTGCAAGCTGTCTTTTACGGACAACGTAAAAATCCACATCGGTATTTGCGCCATCGTGCGAAGGCTTCGTATTGAAGTTATTGTGATTATATGGCAACCTGCTAGATGGTCGGAAAGCTGTGCAAAGCAAGTACCGCTGTCAGCGAAGTGTACAAAGAGTTGTCCTGTGAAGAAACTAAAACAACCCCCAATAAGTTCTTTTGAAAAGAAACTAATGTACTTTGAGCAAGAAGAGCAAAACTTTTGAGATGCTAATAGACATTTCATTCAAGTGAAACAAAATAGGTAACAGGAAATTTTCAAGCAGACATTTTCGTGCATAGGCGCTTGCTGCTACATTATATGGACCTATAATAAAAAATTTGAGAATGTATCGAAGTATCTTAAGATACAATTGCCGAGTATCGTATCGGATACAATTCTTGCGGCAGTATCTTGTATCTGTATCTGCAATACTTCTTGCCTGAGTATCTTGTATCGTATCGCGATACAATTTCAAAGTATCTTTGCCCAGCCCTGAATGTGATCATGCCAGCCTAGCGGCCGCGTTGTTCGTTATGTGCTGAAACTCGGATATAAGTTGCTAAAAATACTTGTACGCGACATAATCACAAAGCAGCAGCTCCACACCAACAAATGCGCAGCCAGGTGTCGTGGTTCAGCAAGCTTGGTGTTGCGATCAGCCGCTTGACAAACCCGCAGCGGCGGCCGCTCGATGCCGCGGGCTCTGACATTACATGAGTGCCGCTTCGACTGCGCAGCTCATCCGCAGTCCGCGTTCCCTCATCCACGTTCCCTGCCCGGCGACAGGCCTGGCAGGGAACGTACATGCACCCGATGGTTCGAACCTAAAGGCGCCTTTTAGAATTAGCTTCAACAACCATCGGTCGCATGTACGTTCTCGGCACGGCCTTTCGCTTACTAAACATATCGCATTGAACGATCACAACTTTGACGGTATCAGCGTTACACTCCTGGAAAACAATTTTCGAACAACCAGAGGACGGAAACAACGTGAATATTAAGAAAGGGAAAATAGACAACCACCCGTTTGTAGCACGAAGCCACAAGAAAATCCATACGGATTTCTCAGAAATAAAGCCTCTTAGTTGCCGAAAAATTCGTCCTGGCCTGGGAATCGAACCCCCGACCAACGCCTTTCCGGGGCGGTCGCTCTACCAACTGAGCTAACCAGGAAGCTAGCAATTGGCAGCGCGAGGGCGAATCCATCGACAACTCGAAGCAACTGGACACATATTGCAAATCAATTCCACCTTGCGGGATTCCACTGAACTGATTTGCAATGCTATTAGTCAGTCTTCAGTCTTTTGTGCAGAAGTCGCATTCAGGCCCAAATGCCTCACATGTCAAGTGTCGTTCTCAATTTCAAAGCAACGTCACTCTCAGGATAGAGTAAACGATGAGGCCTGGGTCGGATCCACAAACCTTTTACAGCGAAAGCTGTTATGAGATCATTTCACCGGCCGTTTCGGCGCCGTAGCTGTCCGCCGCCGCCGCCGGCGCCGCCGGTGTCCGTAACCAGTATCGCTCGAAATAAGAAAAAAACTAAATAAGAAAAAAATTCCAGGATGGAACGAGGTTCGAACCTGGGCCCTCTGCGTGGGAGCCCAGTATTCAACCTCTGAGCCATTCAACCTTTCTGCAAAGCCTAACTGCTTTGCAAAAAGGTCCTATACAGGCTTCATGTCGGGAAGGAACCACATTAGCAAATGCAATATAGCGTGGTAGAAGAGTAAAATAAGCACCAAGCGTCGCACAACGCGAATTCTGTAACCAGGCGTCACACAATGCGAACTGCGCAACGAGTAGGTTGTTGAATGCTTCCAATCCATTACAAAAGGCTCTGCCATAATTCTTCATCGTCATCAGGCACAGCATCAATAAAGTGCGCATAATCCCTTACATGCGTTTAGCAGGTACCAACGCTCTCCGTAGAATGACGAAAAATGGCACAGTGCCTGCTGCCCTACTTCTCAAAAATTACAATGATTTATAGCGTAGTGGATTCTTCGCAAGTGCACTTGTATTGGTTGCCAAGGAAGCCCATAAGCGCATGATCCATTTCCTCCTCGACGTCTCAGTAAAATTACAATGATTTATAGCGTAGTGGGTTCCTCGCAAGCGCACTTGTATTGGTTGCCAAGGAAGCCCATAAGCGCGTGATCCATTTCCTCGGGGTCCAGTAAAGTTCTTCACACCCTCCCCCCCCCCCCCCCCGTCTCTCTCCCACGTCAACGTATGTTATACAGCATGACGGGAGAGGGAAATAGCGACTGGGCGTCACCCAATGCACATTACATAACTGGTGGGCCGTTTAAAGCTTCCAACCCATTACAAAGAGCTGAGCCATAATTCTTCATCGTCATTAGTCGTCGCGTCAACAAAGTTCACATAACGCCTTACAGACGTGTAGCTGGTGCCTCGCTTTTCCGCAGAATGACGAATAATGGCTTAGTAGGTGCTTCCCAACTTCACAAAAATAGTGATTTATGGCGTAGTGGGAACCTTTCTAGTGTACTTGTATTGTAGCCTCAGGAGAGCTTACAACGGGCTCTAGAAACGCCGCTCTTCCAGCTTTCGCTGTGACTGTGCTGCGGTTTCAGCGCAGGCCTGGCGTTTTTTTTCGATCGCCAGTATTGTTTACGATGAGCCAAACGCCTCCGCATTAGCGATATGCCCGACATCAGCATGGCCTTAAATTTGCCGTTTTAAGTATTTCTAAGCTGACAAGAATTTTTGTGTATAGGTTCCCATGATTGCGGCGCCGATGTGTCTGCTATATGTGCAATTAATCTTGCAGGATCACCGTTGTAGTCGAAGTCGTGTTGACCGACGTCCAGAACGCCGCTGTGAGGTTCGGAGCCAGTCTGCTACGGTCGTCTAGTGGATGCGTGCACAGGACGTCCACAAAGCACTGGGCCACCTGGGTCTGGTTCCCAAGTGGGAAAATAAGGATAGCCGAAGGGGTCCAGGCAGAAGACGGCTTCCTGCTATGCAGTGTGACCACTACAACCAGCAAAGTGGAATCGCGCAAGCCGAGGGAATCGGTAAGCGCTGCGTGACCGTTAAAAACACACAATTATGCCAGTCGACTGTCGATGCCAATGTAGTAGACACATCCGATTACATCGAACCTCGCGTAAATCAAGTTATCCTTTATGTCGAACTATTTTCGAACACGACAATGCTTTAACGTGCACGCATAAAAAAATCTGCTAGAAATAGCTGGAACAGTTCGCATATCGAACAATGGAACAGCGGGCAGTGCAAGGCGCCCGAGAAGGTTCGCTTGCTCTCACAAGAGTTGACTTTTATTTGCGGAAGCGGGCCGTCCGGTATGCGTTTGTGAGCGCGAGCTGTGTGATTAGTAGGGAGCCACGTGGAGAGAGTAAAAACTACCGCTTCCCCCACGATTCCTCGCCATTCGCTTCCGCGCTATTCTACGCTTCCTTTGTTACGTGATAGCTGCTGTGAAACTGAAGAATCTGCTGTTCTCCGCAAAGGTGGCGATCTTCAACGCAGTGGAACATGGGGCGTCACCGCTGCGTACAGCATCCCAAAAGCATGCTGAGTGCGATATTGAGAGAAGGGCTTAAATTGATCCATCGCAGGCAAGAGCCCTAACAAGTACGCGGAGCGGCGTAGTTAGATATTATATTAAAGCGCACTTTACGTTTACACCGTGTCTTCTCGCATATAGACCGCCCCTGCAAATACCACGCAGCCCAACTACAAACCGTTGAAAAAGAAGAAAAAAAAAATCCTCCCTCCGTAGCGCCGTGATACCATCTTTTTTTATTGTTATTTTATTGCACATTAGTTCAGCATTGTCGTGAAGCCACGTTGCGCAGCGAAAAACAGCATTGTCGTGAAGCCAAGTTGCGCAGCGAAATTCCCTCCGAAAATACGATAAGTTCTTTAAAAATTGTATGTCAAGTCATTCGATATATCGAACGGATTCCCAATTTTTTGCGAATTCGACATATCGGATTCGACTGTACCAGCTGCCATCATATGAGAACTTGAAAAGCAAAAATGAATGCTTAAGCATAAATAGCCCGAAGGAAATAGACGCAGCCGGCTTTTATTTTTTTACAGCACACAGACAGATGACACTATATTCAGCCATACAAATATTCGGTTAGGAATGCACAAACTTTGGCGTTCTAATTACGCTTTAAAGCAGTTATACAGTCGAACCCTCAAATACCGGACTCACAAAAATAAAAGTGAATCTTGTTCGATGCATCTGATTTTCGATAGGCAATTTTTAATGAAATTGCTGTAGTTTTGATTAGAATATCGTTGGGTAAGTGGTCTTCATGGCACCGCTTCACGATAATCTAAAAAAAAAACGTGTCTTCACAGAAACACCAGAGTATTTTGAATTTTGTATTTTTCAGTGGTTTGCAGCTGACGATGCGCGGTATTATGCAGGGGCGAGATATACGCAAAAAAATACGGTATAGATGTAAATAGCGCTTCAAAATCTTCATACGCAGCCGTATGTACTGGTCGGGTGCCGGAAGCATCTAGTCTTCTTTGGTCTTTGTGAAGGTTTTGTTTTTCGGTATCACACTTATCGTTTCTTCGGATGCTGTACGCAGCGTCGCTCTATCTCTTTCTCTCTCTCTCTCTCTCTCTCTCTCTCTCTCTCTATATATATATATATATATATATATATATATATATATATATTTATTTATTTATTTATTTATTTATTTATATCATATTTAATTACTGCATATGGAAATATACAGTGCCAAACCAACGAAAGTCGTACTTTCTTTCTTCATTCCTTATTCTATCGGGGTCCGCGTGATTCTTTTCCCACTACTAATATATATATATATATATATATATATATATATATATATATATATATATATATATATATATATATATATATGCGAGATAGAGAGAGAAAGAAAGAGAGACACACATCATAGCATGGCCATTAGGTACAGCACGGGGGCGCGAGAGGGAAGTCGAGGTGTGGAGGAGGGGAAGCCTACTAGTCTGTCTCCAGTCTCGCTGTTTCATCAGTCTTCGCTACATTCGCCACACGCCTCAATCTGCGCCATTTAGTGTCGACGTATGATTTGTTTTAGTATTTTGAAGCGTGTTGAGGTCAAGGACATTGGGCGGCAACAGGATACACATAAACGTTCAGCTGAGTTTTATGTGAGAAGACAGGCAGATAAGAGAGTCGGTAGGTTTCCATTCAAGGTCAGCGCCGCGTGTTTCACTTCTTCCTTTGTGCCGCGTGTTGGGCGCAGTTTCGTAAGTTATTTACTGCATATGGTAATGGTAAGATAACCTCCCAGTCTTACGGCTAAAACACCTTACTGGCACAGCAAGGTCCCGCATGAAAGCATTCGCTTTAACATCTCTGACAACAGTGGTATCTTTCGAAGCGTATACGGAATGAAAGTGTAGGTTAACTTATTTTTTAAATCAGGATGTGTATTTTTTTTTTCATATTACAGGTCGCGGTCGGTATATTTGAGATCACCCCAAAACAGCTCGAGGGCGCTCTTTCGAGTGATGCGTTGTGCCTACCCAAGAGATATGACATTGAGACCATGAATTGTCATACTTTCACCTTCAAGCTGCTCACCATGCTAGGATGGCCAATACCCCAAGGCCTCATGTCGGCCAAGTCTGCTGTGAAGAAGATCAAGCAATCAGTGAAGAGCTCCTCGGCAAAGGGACGTTTGTCATAGCGGACACCAACCTGTACGTGATACATCTGTCTGCACCAGATAGCCGAATCTGCACTTCGCAAGAAACGCCGGCGTGGATGCAGCGCTTCGGACTGTCCTACAGCAAGAGCGTCATGTCCCAGGCGGAATACAAGGGCCGAAAATCGCTTTGTTTTGGCTGCACCTGACCTGCTTTTAATAACACCTGCTTTCGAAAGTGGAGTAAGATGCCTGAATGAAATTTTATATCTTGATGGTGGTACAAATGGCAGACACGCCTTGAAGGGTTAATATAGTTAGTGCAAGCGGTGTTCCTGGTGCTGAAGCACAGAGCTTTATTAACGCGTGGCGTTGCACAGCGCGAGCCGTCCATATATCTCAGAACGTACCGTTTCAAGACCGCTGCAATTATCTCTCAGTCAGTAGTTGTTCTGCCTGTTTCTTGTGAATGTGCGGGTGTAGCCCAAGTGGTCATCCTTCGGATCGTTATGTGTGGCGTCAATGACTTCGTCTGAGTTCATGCGAAATATCTGTGTGGAAAACAAGTGCAACTGCTGCTAGATTATCTAAATTGAGATTTTTCTAAAAAATCATCTTTAAAATATTTCCCTAATTTAATTCCAATTGCGCTGAGCCCGAGCATGGCACGTCCTCATAGTTTTTGTTCTTTATTCCAGTGGCAGGAGGGGGAGGGGGGAGGCAAAGTTAAGCCACTATACAAGTTCTCTTGACAGAGAAAACCATGGCGTAAACAGAACGGCCGTTGTTCTCTCGAGGAATAACTATAACACGCTGTTTGCCCGTCCTTCGTAATCGATAAGGTACAGAAATTCTGCTTAAAATTTACTGGTGGGCCAGTTGGATCATTATAGCGTATGGCGGCGCTCACCTCGTCAAAGGACGACAGCGAAACAAAAGGACAACACGAGTGTTCATGCTGTCCTTTTGTTTTCTCTTTCGTCCTTTCACCCGCTGCGCGCTGCCACTTGAAATTCTGCGTCATTCACTCAATGGTGTGAAACAGCGCCGGTACCTGCAACATCCTGAAACGCGTCGCCATGAACTGGTGCAGTCGTCTCAACCAGGGTGCCGGAACGAAATGTTTTAAATGCGAAGCATTTCTTAGCGAACCTCTGGCACTTTCAGCGTTTCTAGATACGTATCTATCTATCTATCTATCTATCTATCTAGCCGCCTACGTCTGGGTGCCCTCATGATGGCCTTCTTAACTTGGTGTAGCCCAAAATTTGCAAGGGAGGGTAAGAGGATTTGACAAATATGATTGCCGGGTCATCACATGAATAACGTTAAAATCCTGTCGCGTACGTCGTCAAACCCTTTCCACTAGACACGTGTCACACATACCCGTTTACCACGGGCCGCGGTGTACGGGTATGCGCCACAGGTGATTGACAGTTTATATCTACTCAGGAACGGCGAGAACAGACATTAATAACTTAAATGCTAGAGCGTTAAGGAAAACCAACATCGGCAGCGTTGACTCAACGAATGGAAAGAATGAAAATTAGGATCCCAGCTGGAATCGAACCCAAGCATTCTGCGTGGCAATCAGCTATTCTACCACTGAGCCACGCCAGGTTTATAACTGGTTTGGAAAAACAGCCTACGCAGGCGTGCTATCGCTGCAACGTCAATTGTGGTTGTGCTGCTGAGTATCTAATTTTACAAGAAAGCAATAAACACTACATGATACTCCTACGATACAGGCGTCATATCAGATGAACGTCTGTAGTTCCAGTGTTGGCTCCGCTTTTATAGCAGTCTAATAAACATTACAATTGTATTTCTATGATTCAGCAAGCTATATTGAAGCATTGCTCGACCCTGGAGGAATACTTAACGAAAGTTACATATGATATCCACATCACCGCAACGTAAAGTGCACTTCGTCCACCAGAACGACGCAGTGTCCTCGTCAATTCTTACGAGGCTGGGCGATGGCCTCATGCTGACCGAGCATGATGCCAGATTAATTGACAGCCGCTTTGTAGACTAGGCTACGTAGGTCACATACGCCCAGGTAGTCTACGAATATGACGAACACCGTCCACTGATGTTGGTCTACGTAGCACTATCCAGGCCTACCAGCCTCGACGGCCTATACCTCATCAACACGAAGGGTGGCTTCAGGTTTCCAACATGTCGCCGGCTCTGTCGACAGACAATTTGTCGACGAAATAACCGAGGCATCCACGAATTGCAACGGCTCTACTATGCCACATACTTCACTACACATGGACCCCTCGTCACCAACATCACGACCGGATCCTATAACAAGTCATGACCAGCTGCTGGTGCTGACTGATCACGGTGATGATGCCCTTGTTCAAGAACTGTCAAGAACGTCTTGCACACATGCACACGGGTTCGTGAAACGTGCGTGCATTCTCGGTACACGTATAAGCACTACATATCAGCTTACCGCTTCTGGCGTTCGTAATACCCACGTTGCCATTGGCAGCGTTACCCAACCGTAAACAACTGGTTATATAACACATATGCGGCTCTTCAACATATATATGTGTGCGTATAAAATTTATACAAGTCTCCAGCGTCATTTTGTAAAGTGTCGCTCAGTAAAAGCGTTACGCCACAGTCACCTACCCGCCACATGCTTCGCATAACATCGACTCCCACGGTACGTGGGATCTGCCGAATTTTTTCTTTTCGCTTTTAGTCTCGTTCCACCGCAAAAAGTTTTGTTCTGTTTCTGTTCCAGAACGAAAAAAAAAATGTTCCGTAACAGTTCGTAACATTCCTTTTCTGTATGCAAAAAAATTTTGAAGTTAAGGTAATCATAAAAAACAATAGATTTGTGATATAGTTACTTGCCCTCCTCTTAATTAACAAAGTGGGACAAGGGTAAAACACGTTCTTCTCACGCTGATCAGAGGAGCGTTAGTAACTGAACCACGAATTTCTACAAGCTAGCACAAACCAGTATACCCTTCAAAGTCCTAGTATTTATTTTCTCAAAAGTTAATTACGATTTTTTTATCGGGCTCAATGCTTTAAGATTTAAGATTTTGCGAGCTGCGCCGTTCATTTTCATGCATTTTTTTTTTCGGGAACAGATCTGTATAGCTGAATATAGCTACTGTGTGGCCAAGATTTGGCCAATATTCGAGAAGGTTCCGTTACAGCTGGCTCCTTGATTATTTATGCAGCGAGCGTGCTCATTCAAAGGCGTGAAAGAGGACACTTTCGTCCGTGTTAGCGTAACGAAAAGCCGTTTTTTCATACGCGCTGCTTCGATGAAAAGGCGGAGGATACGCAGCCTTTCTCACGTGGCTGCGGTTTTTTGTTGCAAGCATTAAAGACCAACCCACTTGAGAAAATACGTGAAGAAACGAATAATGGTGAATTAGGAATGCTGTAAGAAGCAAAAGGCGTTGAGTGATTGAAAAATCAATCAGCATATGATCTCTCCCGTTCGTGGCAGGGCGTAGAGTTTGGAAAAAGCAACTTCGTTTTGCACGGCGCTTACAGGAGGACATGACTGGACTATAAAGTGTGCGACTAGAATCGAACCACTTCGTTCATTTTATAGTTGTGCTCATTGAATATTACATGTGTTGTTTTTTATTACGCGCTTTCGACGGATTTAATGCGTACGGGCGATGGTTCGTTCCGCTGTGGTTTTGGATTTCGTGATTTCTGCGTATTTTCTACTTCAGAAATTATTTTTTTACGTCATATACCGTCTATGCTCCAGCACAGGCATCACACGTGTAAGAGGCACACTCGTTTCAAAATCAAATTTAAAAAAATAATAAAGAAAAGGAGGTAAAAAAAAACGCCAGGCCTGCGCGGAAGCGCAGCACAGTCACAGCGAAAGCTGGAAGAGCGGCATTTCTAGAGCCCGTTATAAACTCTCCTGTGGCTACTAATACAGGTACATTAGCAACGTACCCACTACGCCACAAATCCTAATTTTTGGGAAGTTGGGAAGCACCCAGCACGACATTATTCGTTGTTCTGCGGAGAAGCGAGGTACCATATGTAAGCAATTATGTGCAGTTTGTTGATGCGGCGGTTGATGACGATGAATAATTATGGTTGCGCCCTTTGTAGTGGGTTGGAAGCTTTAAACGACCCACTAATTACATAATGCATATTGTGTGACGCCCGGTCGTTATTTACCTGTCCCACCACGCTTTATAACACACTTTAACCGGAGAAACGCAGAGCGAGAGAGAGAGAGAATTGACTTTATTGAGACCCTGAGGAAATGGATCATGGGAGCCTTATGGGCTTCCTTGGCAACCAACGGAAGTGCACTTGCGAGGGACCCACTACGCTGTAAATCATTGTAATTTTTGAGAAGTAGGGCAGTAGACACTGTGCCATTTTTCGTCATTCTACAGACAGCCGTGGTACCTGCTAAACGCATGTAAGGCATTATGCGCACTTTGTTGATGCTGTGCGTGATGACGATGAAGAATTATGGCAGAGCTCTTTGTAATGGGTTGGAAGCATTCAACAACCTACTCGTTGCGCAATTCGCATTGTGTGACGCCTGGTTACAGAATTCGCGTTGTGCGACGCTTGGTGCTTATTTTACTCTTCTACCACGCTATATTGCATATGCTAATGTGGTTCCTTCCCGACATGAAGCCTGTATAGGACCTTTTTGCAAAGCAGTTTCAAGCACCGGCATGGCTCAGAGGTTGAATACTGGGCTCCCACGCAGAGGGCCCAGGTTCGAACCTCGTTCCATCCTGGAATTTTTTTCTTATTTAGTTTTTTTCTTATTTCGAGCGATACTGGTTACGGACACCGGCGGCGGCGGCGGCGGCGGCGGCGGCGGCGGCGGCGGCAGCGGCAGCGGCGGCGGCGGCGGACAACTACGGCACCAAACGCGGCCGGTGAAATGATCTCATAACAGCTTTCGCTGTAAAAATTGGACGTTTAAATTAGAGCTCTAGACCTGTCAGTCATAATTCAGCATGAAGCTGCTACAGAACGGATTGTGATAACGTATACGATGGTGCATACAACATCGCTGTGGTGGTTTACGCCGCGCAATTGTACATGCTGCCAGCAACAGCTTTAGGCGTCAACGTAGTGACGCTCGCACAAAGCTTGTAGTCACGTGTAAGGGCTGCGCAGATAGCTGAAATTTCCAAAACTGCGGCTACTGCGCGAGTTTATGAGGGCATTTCGTTCAAGGCGAAAGCCCAAGGTGCTTAATCAAACGCGATAATTGACCGTATGTGTCGGCGTCCCTGGGCGTTGGCGACAACATAAGTGATGTAAAAAAAATGATCATCAGGTGATGACGTCACACAGCGCGAAAATTTGTCACGTCATGGTGACGTCACTATGAAGTCACATGGCGTGACTTCCCATGAAGACGTCATCACAGGACATCGTCGCTTGGTCATAGGTGGACCGACCACGAAGGCAGTGCAAAGCCACGTTGGGTGCAGAAGGCTTTCGGAGGGGGGCGGGCATTATCAATACATCGCCCGAGAAGAGAAGATGGCTTTCGCCTTCGAGTCGTCTTAGGCAAAAGCATGTCAGGCCCCGTCAGTTTTCTTTTTTCTTTTTTGAAGAAGAATGCTCCTTTATGCGACCACCTTTCATTGGACGGTGACTATGTTTGCGTGGTCGCGTGGCGATTGCGTGGACTTTTTCTGTTTCCTAGAAAACAGTTTCTTTCGATTCTTATCTCCGAGTGCGCAAGAAGCTTTACAGCTTAGCTTAACCTGTTGCTATAATTAATTACTGCAAATTATTACCATCGCATTTACTGTCATGCAAATTACTGCCATGTAAAGTACTACCATGCAAACAACTATCATGCTTAGCCATTGTAAAGGAAAAAAACGCCAGGCCTGCGCTGAAACCGCAGCACAGTCACAGCGAAAGCTGGAAGAGCGGCGTTTCTAGAGCCCGTTAAGCTCTCTTGGGGCTACAATACAAGTACACTAGAAAGGTACCCACTACGCCATAAATAACAATTTTTGTGAAGTTGGGAAGCACCTACTAAGCCATTATTCGTCATTCTGCGGAGAAGCGAGGCACTAGCTACACGTCTGTAAGGCATTATGTGCACTTTCTTGACGCGACGACTGATCACGATGAAGAATTATGGCTCGGCCCTTTGTAATGGGTTGGAATCTTTAAACGGCCCACCAGTTATGTAATTTGCATTGGGTGACGCCCGGTCGCTATTTCCCTCTCCCGTCATGCTGTATAACATAGGTTGACGTGGGAGAGAGAAGGGGGGGGGGTAGGGGGGGTGAAGAACTTTACTGAGACTCCGAGGAAATGAATCATGCGCTTATGGGTTTCCTTGACAACCAATACAAGTGCACTTGCGAGGAACCCACTACGCTATAAATTATTGTAATTTTACTGAGACCCCGCGGAAGTGGATCATGCGCTTATGGGCTTCATTGGCAACCAATACAAGTGCACTTGCGAGGAGCCCACTACGCTATAAATCATTGTAATTTTTGATAAGTAGGGCAGCAGGCACTGTGCCATTTTTCGTCATTCTACGGAGAGCGTTGGTATCTGCTAAACCCATGTAAGGCATTATGCGCACTTTATTGATGCTGTGCCTGATGACGATGAAGAATTATGGCAGAGTCCTTTGTAATGGGTTGGAAGCATTCAACAACCTACTCGTTGCGCAATTCGCATTGTGTGACGCCTGGTTACAGAATTCGCGTTGTGCGACACTTGGTGCTTATTTTACTCTTCTACCACGCTATATTGCATATGCTAATGTGGTTCCTTCCCGACATGAAGCCTGTATAGGACCTTTTTGCAAAGCAGTTTCAAGCACCGGCATGGCTCAGAGGTTGAATACTGGGCTCCCACGCAGAGTGCCCAGGTTCGAACCTCGTTCCATCCTGGAATTTTTTTCTTATTTCGTTTTTTTTTCTTATTTCGGTCGATACTGGTTACAGACACCGGCGGCGGCGGCGGCGGCGGACAACTACGGCGCCAAAAACGGCCGGTGAAATGATCTCATAACAGCTTTCGCTGTAAAAATTAGGCGTAACAAACACCAATGGCCAGCACAGCTGCGAAGGCTTAGCAAACGCGAACCAGCGCGAAGTTAAGCGAAGGAGAAGCGATGTTTTGTGATGATGCTGCTTGGAGGTATGGCACCGAGACCTTCCACATAGATTTGTCAGTGACGTCAGTACATTTACGGTAAGTTAAGTAAGCATGGCTTCATCTTTTGCCCTCGGATGAGACAGGGCAAGAAGGACAATAGTTTCAGTTCCCACCATCCTTGTGTAAAGATGTGACAACAAAAGGAAGTGTTAATTCGCTCAAAGATAACCCCGCCTTCCGCGCTTTCTTTTTACAATATTTTCTCGTTGAACGACTCCGCGGTTTCTCGTTATTTTAATAAATGTGTTCACCTACTCACTCGTGCTATCGCCTTTAAAGGGGCCCTGCGACACTTTTTCAGCATGGTCAGAAAACGCTGCCTATCGGTAGTCGAGGCTCCCGAGAACACGCGAGCCAAACATTAAAGCGCAGCACGCACCCTGAGATTCACAATAAAGTGTCAAAGTCAGCTAAAAAGCGCTTCTTCTTCTCTCGACAGAAATGATGCTTACGGCGTCACTGCCATAGGCCACGCCATTGGCTGATTTGAACATGGTGCGCTCGGTAGTTACTGCGGCCGCCGCGGGAGGCCGTCACTTGCCTGCGCGCGCGCGCGCGATCGCACTGAAAGTACGCCTCGCGTTCGAAGAAAAAAAAAGAAAGAAAAAGTGCTCGAGGGCACGAGGCGCGCTTGACGTACCTTCTTCTCCCGTGCCAACCCTCCCTGCTTAGCTTCCGGCGCTTTCGTCAGGACGAGAGAAGAGAGAAAGCAATTACAGCGTGTGAAGAATCTTTGTAGCTCCGCTCTTACTGGACCGATTCTAAGAATTTTTGCGGTGGTCGATTCGTGAGGAAATAAGCTTCTTTAATGAAGCCATTCCATGGCTACCTTGAAAAGTGCTGCAGGGCCCATTTAAGAATGCTGGGCTTTCGGCGCACTTCAAAGTATGCCTAATCCCTCTTTCTGTCTTTTTCACTCCTCCTATCGTTTTTCCTTTGATTCAGCCTAGGGCAGGCAACAGGAGGTTTTTGTGCTCAATCAATCAATCGATCGATAGACCAATCAATCAATCAATCAATCAATCAATCAATCAATCAATCAATCAATCAATCAATCAATCAATCAATCAATCAATCAATCAATGAATCGATCGATCGATCAATCAATGAGTCAGCCAATCAGTCAATCAATGAATCAGTCGATCGATCGCTCAATCAGCTTTTTTTGTCTGTTTTGGAAATAGACAGAAGCCACATCCAAGGTTTAATGTTTATTTTTTTATCATCCCTCTCGGCTTCACCGCCTCGGCTATGTTTTTGAGGAGCTGCGCCAGCACCATAAGCGCACATTTACATCGATACCTTCCTTATATAATTCCAACGTTTCCTGGAAGCGAGCTCTCCACTCCAATAATCGAACTGACGCATACCGAGTGGGCAAACCAGGCTGGTGATTAGGCGATCGCTATCGTCGACTATCGTGCGGTCTAACACCCCGCGCTGCCCGCTGCAAGCAAGACGCAGGTGGGATCCGAGCTTTCGGGACTAACACGCACGACCACATCATTCGCCGCGGTTTACACTTCGCCCGTGGAATCGAAGATTCCTACAGGACATAAGACGGCGGGAGAGACCACTTGCATATGCAAATAACTTCGCGCGCTCCAAAGACCCGCGTGCCGTTCCTTGCATTACGTCAGTTACTGCGGAGTAGCTCGGGAAGCTGCGCTAATTGCGAACGGTCAGCGCATGGCCGTGGGCTTCGCTATTGGCAACGCGGTCTCTAGTTGAATAAATAGACGTGGTCTGACGGAAATAAAGTTGGCGGAGAACTCCACTTTGGTAAAGAGTCGAACAACATGAATGAAGCGGAGTATTGATTAGTCCCAGAAATTTATGACATTGAAACTATCCTTGCACATCGTCAACAGAAGACATCGCAGCTGAAGTCGACGAAGGTACTGCTGAGGTTTTTAATAGAGACGAACTTGGACAAGCGGCTGTGACAGAAATGTCCCATACCACGAAAGAATGACCGACTGAGTCTGTATGTGCTGTGTCACGTGCCATCTTCCTCTCTCTCTTTCCTCTCCATCTTTTAGTACACCCCACGGTGTTCCCATGTGTAGGGTAGCAAACCGGTTTTCCTAAACTGGTTAATCTCCCTGCCTTTCCTTCTCTACTATTTCTTCTCTTCTCTCTTATTACATTGAGAATAAGTTTAATTACACATCGCTTCGCGCAGCTCTGACGCACGAACGCTTGCGATATACGTGGGCCCGAACACCTGTTGCTCTGAGTTGTTAGATGGCAGAGTTACAGACTTGATAACCTATTACATACTTAACGTCAATATCGTTAGATAATTATTAAGGCGAAAGCCTTAAATGCCTCATCAAACACAAATATTGGCCATCGGCGGCGCCAACACGAGCGATGCAAAAATAATCACGTGACGACGCCACCATATGACGTCATCGTGACATTACAAATAGTCCACATTTGTGATGTCATGATGACGTCACTGTGACGTCACATCACGTGACGTCCTATGATGAAGTCATGGCATGACATCGTCGCTTGGTCAAAGGTGAGCCGATCACGAAGGCAGTGCAAAACCGCGTTAGGTGCAGAAACATTTCGGAGAGGGGGTGAGGATTAGAACATCCTCGCCCCCTCAATGAGAAGAAAAAGGAGATGGCTTTCGCCTTCGAGTCGTCTATAGGCGAATGCATAAGGGACACTCAGTTTTTTTTTATTAATCCATCATCATCAGCCTGACTAAGCCCACTACTGGGCGAGGGCCTCTTCCATGAATCTCCAAACAAGCCGGTCCTGTGCTTGCTGCGGCTCCGTTATTCCAGGAAACTGCTTAATTTGATGTGCCCCCCTAATTTTCCGTCTCACCGTGGCGCGTTTGCCTCATCTTGGAATCTAGTCTGTAACTCCTGATTGTTAGCAGTTATCTAATCATTTGGCAATATGCCCGGCCAATGCCAATTTCTTCTTAATTTCGACTAAGCTGTATTTAAGGAAATTCGTTATTTAGGAAGCAACAGAGTGATGATAGGTGGTTAGATGAGAATATAGATGCTGCTAGTGTACGTAAAACGAATGTGACATGTTACCATCGCATAAAATCTTGATGGACCTTGAAATACCTCGAAATTTCTTAGCCAAGAAACTGCTTCGCATTTAGAAACATTGTTAAAGTTGTGTTTTCTAGAGGAGCCGCGCTCACGGAACGCAGAGGCACAGTTTCAGCCTTCGGGGAAACGAACACATACATTTCTTGACACGTTTTTTTCATAACGGTGAGCACCCCAGCCGAATCTTTCAAATAACTTCAGTAACATTCTAAATAACGCAATAGAGTGCCAGTATAACACACACAAACAACCTAACACATAGAATGTACCGCGAATGGAGCGTCACCGACGTTCGACTCACCACGGGAGCCCGTAAAATCGAGCCGTGGAATCGTCCCCACGGATATCTCGCGAGAAACGACGGCACACGAAAGATGCCAAACCCTGAAGAGACCGAGTGGTTTCCGCCTCCTCCTCCTCATCAGGAGCCTGACCGCGCCTTCTGCAGGGCTAAGGCCTCTCCCATGTTCCGCCAATCAACCCGTTCCTGTATCTGCTGCTGCCACGTTATACCCGCAAACTTCTTAATCTCATCTGCCCACCTAATTTTCTGTCTCCCCGTGGCGCGTTTGCCTTCTCATCGAATCTAGTCTGTTACTCTTAACGACCAGCGGTTATCTTGCCTACGCGCTACATGCCCAGCCCATGTCCATTTCTTCTTCGTGATTTCGACTAAGATGTTCTTAACACCCGTTTGTTCCCTGACCTACTCTGCCCTCTTCGTGCCTCTTGAGGTTTCACCTGCAATTTTCCTTTCCATGGCTCGCTGCGTCGTCCTCAATTTAAGTTCTCTTTGTGAGCCTCCAGGTTTCTGCTCCGCAGGTAAGTATCGGTAAGACGAAGTTGTTATACCTCACGCACCTGCGCAACCTCACGCTGCCAGGGCGGCGACACCGTGGGAGAAGCGCCATCTCACGTATGGCGGCGAGTACCCTAACTACGTCAAAGGAAGCGCGGGCGCCATGAGGCCAATATGACTTTACAGGGGTCGTGAGCACCCCCGCAAAGTGAGCGTCGGCTTGACTGTACCAGGGGAGCGTCGCCAACGCCGACCTCGGCCTATATATGCAGTGCGGCAGTTTTGCATCTGCTCATTTTGCTGTTCAAACAGTATTTTAGTGCTAAAGGGTTGCTCAACCTTGTCATTTAACAAATGGCGTTAAATTTTTTTTCCTTGAAGGCGAACGCTCGCATATTTTAGTTTGTAATAACTCTCTCCTTTTTGTAGACTCGTTAAAGAGAGAGATAAAAAGATAGAAACGTTCATCTGGCACCAAGCAACGCCCTTATATTTGCTTGCTGTTGTGCCGTATGGATTGAGGCTTCGCAGGTGAACCACTCTGCTTATTATTGCAGGCTGCAAAGCAGTAGGCACTGCAGAGCAGCGACGTCAGCTGTGCACCTGAATGAAAGTGGCCGCATAAGTTTCTTGGAGTGTCAAACCACGGCTGGAACACCAAGCACAAAGATTTGTTTCCTAAGTAAGCGGCTGGCGTCACTGTGATAGGTTTCTTGAAGAACGACGGCACTCGAAGTCAAAGTCGGGGTTCGTTTCTTTTAAGCGTCTCGTGTGCTCTCATGAAGGCTGCGAAATCGCAACAACGTGCGAGAAGTTCGCATCTGTCTCTTACGACAAAACTTAACGAAACTCTGTATAACTAGGGTGGATATGTGTGTCTGCCTCTGAATGTACAGTCACAGACAAGCTAAACGCGACCAGCTTCCACAAGCGATAACTTCAGGGCACACTTTCGCGCGAGTAATTACGCGGTTGCCGGAGGCCATTTGGGCCTCACAAGTAACTCATCCGTTACAAACGTTTCTTGCTATGGATGAATACCTTAGTTTCTAGGCGCCCCAAGAAAGTTTGTAGTCACATTGAGAGGAACGTGCAGGCCCGTAGCCAGCGGGGGTGCCCTCTCCACTCCCCCCTGATATTCTGATAGAGGTGATGTTTTACCGAAGATAAGTAATGAAAATAGGTGTCTTTCTAAAATAGTCAAGATCTTCAGCAAGTCACCCCCCTCTACCCCCCCCCCCCCCCGGAAAAAAAAATTCCTGGCTACGGGCCTGGGAACGTGTTGTGTATATCTTGTGTCCTTTTCTGAAAATTGTCCACGTTCCGTTCGCATTACCACAAGTTTACGGAGTTTCTTCTAGATTCGTTATCTCACTTTTACTCGGGCTGATGTTCTCGCTCAGAGTGCGTAAACATTGTACCTTCATCTGCTTTGCTTTCAGGGGAGACTGCGCTTAGTTCGTTGCAAGTGTCTCGTTCCTAAGTGTCTGCTAGTAGCCTGAATTTGCTCTGCAACGCGTCCTCGGCAGTTTACTCTCCACTTTCGGCCGTGAAGAAAACCGTATTACCAGAAGGCGACAGACCCTTACGATCAATACAGGTGGACGTGAGACGCAAATTCTTTGCCAACGCAAACGAAACAAAACAAACAAGCAACCAAAAAACGCCAAGGAGTCCAAAGCTTTCACCATCACCACCATCTTTTCAACTCTCGAGCAATCCTTCTCGGATTTTTAGTGATTGCACGTTTGTGAAAGTCTGGAAAGCTTGTTTTAGGGGCGAAGCTCCTCTTAGTCTAACCTTGTCACGTCTCCCTTGTCCGGCGTAACCACCTTTGCGAACTGCCCACTACTTCGTCTTTGCAAGCATCCCACTACGACCCATCACCGATCCATTACTTCACCAACCATGAAGCCGTTATAATGAAGGGGGAACGGAAGCCACCTTTGCAAACTGTCCACTACTTCGTCTTTGCAAACATCCCACTATGACCCATCACCGATCCACCACTTCACCGACCATAAAGCCGTTACAATGAAGGCGGAACGGAAGCCACGTCTAGCTACCACTTACGATTAATAAAATTTCTTGTATAAATATATACAGTGTTTGTCACGTCTTTGATGATGTACTGGGCTATCGCTTTGATTACTGCTGGGCGAAACCACTGAAGATTTCACGATGTAACCATGATTGCTTCAGGAGCTTCGCCCAAGCTCTTCATCATTCACCCGTGGATATGCTGTGAATTTTTTTTATTGTCTTTTCATTCTCATTCTTCTCTACTTCACATAACCCTTTTTTTCTATAGTGACGATGTCTGTTTCATTTCCTTTTATTTCGAAACCTCTAAGGCTCATTCAGGTTTAAGCTAGACATTGTCTGGTCAAAGGAGCCACGTCCTACCTTCTCACTTTCTCTCTTCTTTTTTTTTTCAGCGCAGAAACAAGTGGACAGTCATGTGGTATGCACCGCAAAAAAATCGGCCACGCCTCGGCGCTGGCTCCCGAGCTGAGTGTACAGCGAGGCCTGTCTGCTGTAGCACACAACGACTGGGACCCGTGAGTTTAATATCTCCTTTTCCCATTGTTTTTTTTTCTGTTTTTGTTTTGCACATACCAACAAGACGTGGGAGAAACAAACTGCGTCTCATCGCAAAGGCGGTTGCCAACGCCTGTGTACTCGATATAGAATACCTGAATATTGAGCGCCTGTGTATATATTTTATTTATTTTACCCTCAGGGCCAAGTGGCGTTACAGAATATTGAATACAGAATTATGAAATTTTGTTACAGAATACTGAATATTAGTGGGAACTACGCCCACTATGTACACTGCGGGTGCGTGCGTTCAACGACCCACAATTGCTCGTCAGCATGAGTGAATTCGCGCATACGCTAGATCTATAGACTTTGTACCACTGGCGTAGCCAGCGGAGGATTCAACCCCATAACCCTGTATTTTTAAATCTTGCGTGTATATACATAATACACGCACACACACACACACTCATATACACTCATATAGTATGGTAACCCCCACCCCCACCAAGAAGTTTCTAGCTACGCCCTTGCTGCGTACCACATATTTTTGATAGAGCACTTGATGAGCGTACTCATCACTCACTGTTGTCACGTGACGCCCGTCATTCGAGCACTGGCGTGCTGCGATGCCGCTAAACGTCCTGACAAAGCACGCAAAGCATGAGTATGTATGCGTACGCCATGCACTTTCGTCGCAACGGGCTGACCACATTTGGGGTCGACGCTCGCGGTGCCTATTTAAAAATATTGCGAGCCGAGATAGTCTGTGTACATATAGGGGATTACCCTATACCAATAAGCACTTTCCTTTCGGGGACTCGACCGCCGCGTTGATGTCCCCAGAGAATAATTGAGTAGCACGGGTTATATATAAACGAAGTGCCATTATCGAGAAACAGGCGCCATATTTTTACGCACATGCCCTTCCGTTTCAATATTTTATTTGTTTTATTTTTTTTTTGCGTGATACTATCAATCCCAACACAGATTTTTACTGGAGTGGGTTCAAAGGGCGTGCAGACATTGTGGAACATACATTCACGCAAGTAAACAATAGCCCGGAAGGGTTAGACGAAATAATGATAAAAATAATTATGATAATCGGCCTATGTTTTTAAGCAGGGAGAAAAGAAAACGCATGAACATTTTATGTTCATGCGTGCTTGCATGTGTGCTTTTGAATAAGGTTCGGTGAAAAGGCTTGAGCTGCGTGCGATGGATTACTCGTTTTACACAGTAAATTGTTATGAAGAGAATTAAAAGGAAATGAATTGCGATTGTGGTCAATGACATTGCGCAGGTTGCATTATGTGGCATAACGATGCAAAGCATCTCTTAAAGTGGCTCCGTTGGCGGTGCATGCGTAGGCAGCTCTTCGCGATATAAATATATGTAGGTAGGGAAAGCTTGCCGTTTGCGTTTACACGAATGCGCAGTATTCTGAGTTGTGCGCTTTTACTTGATAAACGCGATCAAAACGCGCACATCTTCCGCTCTCCCATTTTAAGACACAGGCGCTCTAAGCCACCACTTTTAGGGGCGAAGCTCCTTAAGGCGGCACCCGTTCGTCCCTCGTCGTGCTCGTAGTAGTGAGTAACAAGTCTTACCCTTTGACCTCCAAGGTGGTGCCGGTGGGAGATTTCTCCTGTGCGTTGTTGAACAATAAAAAATTCGCAGCGTGCGCGTTAACTAAAAGCCGAATTCTTCTGTCTCTGTAGAAGTGTAAGTGTTAGCTAAAAGCCGACTTCTTCTGTCTCTCATTCCCATTAGCAGCCCTTGTTTACCTCCAAGGTAGTGCCTGGTGAGATTTCTCCTGTGCGTGATTAAACAATAAAAATTTTGTTCAAAACGCCGTTGATTGATGAAATAAACCAACGAAAGACGCCAGATGTTTTGTAAAAACAAAACGAAAGAACGCCAGATGTTTCTAAAGCAAAACGAAAAAGACGCCAGCTGCTTAACGAAAGACGCAAGGTGTTTTCTAAAGCAATGGTTTTCTAAACAATGAAAATTCACAGCGTACATGTAAAATTAAAGTGAGCTGCAAGTCGTCATAACTCATCGAACCTTTAGTATAAACGCGCCCGATCTCACGTCGGTGATGATGTACTGGGCAGAATTCACGGAAGATTCACGGTTTACCGATGAACCTCCGCAGCTTCGCCCACTCATCATCATTCACTCCGTGGATATGCTGTTTAACACCTAAACTGTTTAGCGAATCGTTCCTTCTTGACCCCGTACTTAAAAACTACGATCATAAGCGCGTTTGCGCCACAGAAATTGGGTTAGGGTGGCTAGAATGGGGAGGTGTGAGAAGCGACCTCGCAAACCGGTCTCCAAGTTGCACCGATGCCGCAAGATGCGCTGTACGCAGGAACGCGTGGCGTTGAGCAGGCGACGTACAGGTGGCGCAGCGCAGCTCTGGTTACGTCCGACGAATATGGGTCGCGCTATTTTTTGCGTGCGACACTTCGCAGCGTTGATCGTATTGCGTTTCTCTCGGCGATTGCACTAATCAAGGGTAGGTTTCCTCACCTCATTTGAAGAATAGTGTTCGTATGCATTATCACGGTAACAGGTCGCATAACGAGTAGTATGCTCGCGGCATTTCGCGCACGCCACTTTTAAGCACCGAGTTTCGTTTTTTTTTTAAGGAACGAAGCACCTTACACTGCAAACGCAAACTAGCCGAATTGGGCGTTTTAAGGGCTACAATCCCCCTTAATACTACCTCCATCTGGACAGTACTACCTTAAGGTGTAATGAGGTGGGTGCAATAAAGTTCTGCGTCCTCAATTTTACTTCGTTAAGAAAATATGTGGAAGAAAGGAGGTAAATTCACTATCTGACGCCATTCGTCGAATGGAGTTAGAGGAACAAAAAACTCCCATCTCATTTCCTCTGGCATGTTTTCTTTTTTTTTTTCCGAAGCTTTCCATAATGCCTTCAGTGCTGGCGGGCATGCATGCAGCTGTGCGGGGGAAAGAGTGAAAGAAAGAGGCGGCATGCTTCAGCACACTAAAAATCCCTTGCACAGATAGCCCAGAGAAAGAGATATACGAGACCCTCCGAACGGCTGGAGAGGAAGCGAGCAAGCCCTTTGGTCTTGGCGGCTGCAGCCTACTCGGCCCGCCCCCGCCAGGTCAAAAGCAAGCCAGACGAGGCGCTACCGAAGTGAAATGGGACAAAGCTTCGCGCCGCATGCGCGCGCGAAGAAAAAAAAAACAGAAAAAAAGAAAGAAACGTGAGGAGGGAGTCGTTCCCGCGGCGGCGCGATCGTCGTAGCTAGGCAAGGCCGGCTAGGCCTTGTCAACACCACTTCTCAAGTGATCAGCTGTGTCGGTCGTGTGTGCGCGTTTTGTGCCCGCAGCCTCACTGTGTTCTCGCCGCTGGATGTGATATGCGTGGTTTGACGACAGTGCGACATGCTGTGCTGCGAGTGGGATAATCGCGACGGCCTGTCGACTCAAGCGAGCGTGCCGCTGTGCATTACCAAGCAGATGATGGGCACCCTGCGTGCTCGGCACATTCAGGAACAAAAATGGTAAGTAATGCTGATGTTCTCTCTCTTTGCGAGCCCTTATCGTCGCTTATGCACCTGTAGATGACCTTCTGCACATTGCGTCGCTTGAAAAGTGCAATGAAAAGCAAAAAAAAAAGAAAAGAAAAAGAAAATCGGCAAGTCAAGCTTGCGAAATGCCCGCACCATGAGCGTGGCATGTAACCCATGCCGTACATTACACGCATGTCATTCATTGTTTCCATGTTACCAGCTGTCATTTATGTACGTCATACAGTCACGTCACGCTATGCCAATCTTGGTATGATATCAAGTTAGAGAACCGGACGCGAGTGCACCAGGCTCCATGCCGTAAATGACATACATGTCGTTATTTTCATGTTACTATATGTCATTTATGTTCGTCGCACAATCACGTCACGCTATATCAATTTAGGTGTATGTCAAGCTAGCGAACCGGCCGCGAGCGCACCATGAGCGTGGCGTGTGTACATGACATGCATGTCATTATTTTCATGTTGCCAGCTGTCATTTATGTTGGACGTGCAGTCACACAGCACAATACCAATTTTGGTGTATACGGAGCATGCGAAACGGCCACTAGCGCCCCCGAGACCATGTTGTCAAAATAACGCCATACATGACAAGTGTGTCATGATTTGCAAGTTAGAAACTGTCGTTTATGTGCGTCATACACTCTTGTGACGCCATACCTATTTTGGTAAATATCAAGTTAACGAAACAGTCGCGAGAGAACCAAGAGAGTGACGTGTAAATCATGTCGTTAATGAAATGCATATGATGATTTTCAAGTTAAGACCCATCATTCATGTTCTTCATGCAGTCGTGTCATGCCACACGAATTTTGGCATACATCCCATTAATGAAACACCCACACGAGCTATGAGTCGTAGGCGGCTAGATAGATAGGTAGATAGATCCGTTCAAAGTCGTAGAAGTGTTTAACAAATGCTTCGCATTTAAGTCGTTAAACTCAGATAGCAATGATGTGTGATGCATGTTTTGGAACTTCTGCGAATATCACTCATGCTTCATACGACCAGTCAATCGACCCAGGAGTGCGCCCTGATGAAGTTGTTTGCACGATATAATTTTCTTGCCTGCGATAAAGCATGAATGAGGCATGATGCTTTCAGGGAATATACATTAGAGCAAAAGGCCACGGTTATCACATTGTCACATGATGGAATGTGCATAAAGGACAACTTTGTTTTCGATTTATTCTTTTCTCCAACTTCATTTGTTTGTCTTAATCCTTCATCATCGTGTCAATTTGCGCACATTGACATGTGACAAGACCGTGCGCTCTCATTTTGCAGCATCTACCGTGGATGCAGTCAACTACCCTGGACATCTTTCTCCCGCCATGCAACTGTGACAACCCTCCGAAGCACAGATTGTCAGGAAGTGAAAAGACTTTTCGGCAACAATTTTGCATTGCGCACTCTGCCCGTCTCCTGAAATAGCATATTAAGGTACATAAGCACTGTACCTTCATACATATGCATCAAGGAACAGTGAAATAGCATATCAAGGTACATTAACATCATTAGCTTGGATTCATTTAGCTAGAACGAATAAATCATGTTAAAGCTATACAATGACGGCCATATCATGTGACAGACATCTGCTAAGTGGAGTGTGTATTGTGAAGCACATGCGTTTTATGGTATTGAATGAATGGATAAATGTTTATTCCAGCAAAATACAGGAAATGGGCCTCAAGTGAAAAGCGACAATGGTAGCTTGAGAAGTGCACAAGGCCCAGTAGAGCAAAAAGAGAGACAGAGCAGCAGAAACGTGTGCACGTTCAAAGGCAAAACATATACGCATACAAAAAAAAACAGGAAAGACAAAGCAGAAGAAACGTGCACATTCAAAGGCAAACACCTACGCCATCTGCAAAGTGACAAAATCAAAAAGGGTGAACATTTATGCTAGTGAAAACAATCAAAATCAGAAAACAGTGAAAACAGAAAAGAAGGAACGGCCATTCAACGGCATGGAAGGAATGCAACTTCATTGGTCACGTATCAACAGTGGAATTTGCCAAGGTTACATGTGCATATTCTTAGCCATTATGAGATGTGCAAGGCTAATTTAATCGCATTGATATAAGTCAGCTGTTGAGTCTGTTGAACCAGATTGTTGAATCATCTTGTCTATTCCATCTCGTTAATTTGCTGTTTGCATTATGTTGCCATAGTTTTCAAGGTCAATACATAGTATCATGACTGTTGACACAATTTGACAAGGTGAAAGCGCTGTTATTGTGCCCAGGCCTTAGTTTATCCTCACTAGAAGTGCGCTGTTTATTTTTGCCATGGTTCAGTGCCAAGTTGCCCAATCTTCACTCCTAAACAGAGCAGGTGCGGTTAATCAAGACCTTGCTAACATTCACAACCCTTTTAAAGTGTACTTATAGTGATAACTTTACTGACATCAAAAACTACCCACATAATGGTAAACATGGCAAGAGTACACTTCTGGTGGTGTTTCGCATTTTTTTTACATCCGTTTGTTTTTCGCCCTGTGCACACGAAGTGAAACGCTCACAAGGAAGTACTTAGCAGCATCTCAATTTTGTATTCATTTCGTGTTTTGACAAAATGTCTGCAATAAGGATAGTCAAGTGCGAATCTTCGGTAAGACATTCATTTTTATGTATACAGAAATCTTAGTGGACTTCTTTTTTGTGTAATTTTCAGGAATACACTTCTGGCAAAGCAGCAAGTGTTGCTTGCCCACCAGTCTGTGTTCAAGTCAAGTGCATTGTGGCCATGAGTGTCGGCAGGATTTTGTCTTGGGGGTGCAAGGCGGCGTAACGTGTCGGCCTGGTGAGCAGGAGAGCATTGGTGTAGCTTGGGTGGGGTCAAGTGCTGGTGTGTCTTGATGGCAGCAGGTGCCCTTTGTGCAAACCCCTGCCGACACCCATGATTGTGGGAACACCCTGATGTGCCTCACTTTACACTATGTCGAACAGCTCGTACATCTTACCACATTTAGGCCAACACTGGCATTGATGCAGAGTATTATGCGTAATACTGCGTGCAACCTTTCTGATATCGTGTGCATTTGAAAATTTCGCATTGTTTAAAAAGACGCTGAGTGGACCCAGTGTTATTCAGCAAACATAAGTCTTAACAGGGGCAGTTGGGCGAGTTGGTGTATATTCATAGTTAAAGAGGGGGGTGCAAAAAAAAATCACAGCACAGAGAAATGAAGGGGACAGGATGACGCGCTACTAGCAACTGAAGTTTAATCGAAACCACAGAAAGATGTAAACACACAGTACGAAAAAATTACAAAACTAAACAATCACACATCCATAGAGGAATGAAGGGGGCAGACAGGACAGTACGCTACTAGTAACTGAAGTGTAATCAAAACCACAGAAAGATATAAACACGCATGACTAAAAAAGCGAAGCACATGTTCAACTTCAGTTGTTAGTAGTGTGTCGTTCCGTCCCCTTCGTTGCTATGTGTTCTGATTTTGTTTTCATGTTTTCCTTACCTATGAACTGAACTCCTGACTGTTTCACAGTCTCTATATATGTGTAGTCAATCTTTATTCATCCTCATGGCATATCAATTCCTAGGATCCAGTGTGCAAAGCGACCAGTCACTATTTACAGGAATTTTTGTATTTAGTGCCTGTGATTGCCTAATTGCAAGTTGACGTTGCAGCCATGGTGCTTGGATTATTTTCAATGTGGTAATTATGCGTAAGCCATCAAGTGAGGAATTAAGGATGAACTTTTGAGTTACAGATGGCACTAGCTGGCATAAAAACATAGAAGCATGGCTGTACTTGTTATGCATATTAGAAGTATTGGCACATTGCAGTCATGTGATTATGCCGACAAGTTCCCAAGCACACTTACAGAAATTTACGATGGCTTCCAGGTATCTGTGAGTAAATATGTACAGCAACATATGAAGGCAACTTTGTAATTTTGTGGGCATTGCTGAATGCTTTTATGCACCTTGGTAAGTGGACTTACAGTCAACACCACAGGTCTATTTTGGGCTTTTTTGTCGGAAACTCAACTCCAAAATCATCTGCGACATGTTTTGATGCCATAGGGCAAACTAATGCAATAAAAAACTGTACAACTGCCTGTCTACACGGTTTCATATTTCCCAAAAGTGATGCTAGCCTTATTGTACTAATTAGTTGCCTTCGTGTGTAGGCTGACACCAAGTTCCTTGGGTAGCTTATTTTTTTTGGATTATACTTACATACTGGCACGGTGAAGTGCACACGTTAGTGCGCATCATGATGAGATTTTACACCCTACTTTCGTATTGCTTAATGCTGTGAATTATGTATGGTGCTTAGGCTGTACTGTATATGTTGTTCCACGTGTTCAGTTTTGGGAGTAGGTTCTGTGCACGACGATGGAAATATATACCTATATCCTTACATTGACACGAGAACTGCTGCTGTTTTGATTCCAATAAAATGTTGCAACCACTGGTTCTTGTATCAATTGAAGTATGACTACTTGTCGTGCATGCAAATTGAAGAAATGAATTTGTGCTTGCAAAACAAATTGCTGAAACACTGCCTGCTCAATGTAACTGCTTGTGTTTTATTACCAAACACATTGAGAAGATGATTCACAGATTATGACACATTGTAGAAGATAGGCAACAGAAAGACAGAAAGTCATCACTGTGTCCTAACGTAGATTGGGTGATCTTTTATCAATAGTAGCATAATTGAAGGTTGCTGTTGTATAAATAAAGTTTAACGTAGTGTGCAGGTGGACGAGGGAGTGCATATATGATAGTTTTTCCAGTTTTCTGCATATTTGCTACAGTCCTCGTGTTTCTGTGTTACGATTGTGAAATTCTGAATTGCAAACAAGCCAACCTCTCTGCTGCTGTGGCGAAGTCATTCAACAGAACCACATTTTCTCAAGAACAGCTGTTCCATTGAGGAAGAGGGTAATGCTTTTTTTTAATGGGTACTGCATCATCTGTCTGAGGGGAGGGCCAAGTACACATGGACGTTCACAAGAGAGAAGTGCAAGTACATTAACTTTTTTGTTTTGTGGGAGACCTGTCACTGGTAAACTGGGGAGGTTGACCTTGACCTTGGGGCACGCGTTAGGCATTCGCTTTAACGCGGTGGCGTGATGCTTACCAATAAAAGCTAATTAGTAAGGAATGTAGGTAGTATCCGAGTATGAAAGCAAACAAATACTGAATATGTGTTATAGAGAATCACTGAATGCCGTGCTAAAGCGTGCATTGCGAATAAGCGCTAATTGCGGAAATAGATAAGCGTTCAGCTGCTCAGAAGGCGCTGCTCGCGGCTGTACGCGTGCATTCAACGCACTTTATGTAGGCGCGTTACAATGTCCTTGTAACTCTGGAATTTTCTGCGTGTGTAATTTTCATATGCGAACGCAGGCGGTCCGCGCTAAAGGGTGCATTGCGAATAAGCGCCAATTGCGGAAACAGCTTTTTGTTCAGCTGCTCAGAGCGCGCTGCTGCCCCTGCGTGCAGCTCGCGGCAGTACGCGCGCATCAAATGCACTTAATGTAGGCGCGTTACAATGTTCTTCTAAGTCGGGCCTCTGCGTGTGTAACTTTCATATGAGAACGCAGGCGGTCTTCGAACCGCTCATAACACGCTGCCGCATCTGGACGCGCGCAGTTCGCGGCTGCAGAAATAACGAAATTGCTCCACAGCATACGCTCATGGAATGCACATACGTTCGCTCATCTGAAGATACCTTTGTCACGCTGGTATTCACGAATTTAGCGCGAGCGAAGAGGGCACACGTTTATAATCTTTCTAGCGGCACGACACGGTGAACCGGAGAATTCGGAGCCGAGGGTGTTTACGTCGATCGGCTCGGCCTGCATGACGCCCCACAAATTATGTATTGACCTTCCGCAAGAGCAAACACACGCCGATGGTACAAGAACAGAAGTTCGAAGTTGTGCCGACGGGTTACCAGCCGCTTTGTACATACATTGGTACATATATAAGCCCACGAAAAAAGCATGCTTGCAAGTGGTGGCGCTGTGGTGTAATGGTTATAGTGCTTGCTTTGAGTGCGTGTGGTCGCGAGTTCGATTCCTGTGTCGTGCGTACTTGTATGCAAATGTCATGATTGTGCATAAATACTTTGATGTCCATTTTCTATTATGTCCTAGTGATGAATAGTAGCGGAAATTGGCTGGTAAACATAATATACTGCCTAAAATATACTTTTTGTTTTTTTCTTTTCGCGACCGCTCTAGGGCCTCGTATAAAGGAGGCTTTAACAGCTCTCAAAGAAGCAGGAAAAACTCTCAATGCGCTCTGTTCAAGCCCCCAAAATGGCTTACATAAAACACCAACTTTACCTCCAAAAGGAGGCTTTAAAAGCTCTCAAAAGAACCAGAAAAACTTCCAATGCGCTCCGTTCAAGCCCTCAAAATGAGTTCAGTAAAAAACACAGATTTACCTCCTTAGTTCCGTCTAATCACTCCCTTACAGGATGTTAAATAAAACCTCCTTTTGAACCTCCTTTTGAAGGGGGTTTTGCGTAGTACCTTTAGATGCACGTTATGCGTCGAGCCCGAAACTCCCTAAAGGGCTCAAACCCGTTTGCAGTGTAGGGCCGAGCCTTGCCGCCCCCCCCCCACCCTCCGCGTATAGCGTAGCTCTGGTGTACACAGAGTCCGCTAGGGGCGCTGCGGGTAGCAGCGCTCGCACGCCCGCGCGTGCTCTGGCTTGAATGGAGACCGCTAGGGGCGCTGCGGTAGCAGCGGTTGTCCCGGCGCGTGCTCTGGTTTGAATGAAGAGCGCCAGGGGCGCGTTATGCTCTCAGATGCATTTCATATAACCATAAACATCCAACAACAATCAAGATGACGTGTATAGACTTCGTCATCGCTAACTTCAAGTTACATCCCATTCAAGAACCCCTGGCTCTTCATTTCCCCGATCACAAGGCGGTCCTAATGACGGGGAAACGACGTCCGCACCTCAAAACAATATACGCCTTATGACACCAATAAAACAACATTGTATATACTGTACACACGTGTTTGTCACGCATTTGTATGCTCGAGTGGGCACTGTACGGGGGATTCACGGTTACCCGAATGATAACCCAGGTGCTTCACCCAACTCATCATCATTCACTTCGTGGATATGCGTGATTTTTTTTTCGCTTGCGTCCTGCCGTTTTAAACAACTGCAATTATGTATCACTGCAACTTATTGAAGTCATTTTTTGGTGGTTATTCACATTGTTAAGGTATGTCTTTTTTTTCAAGAAACGTGAATTTTTATTTTTGATGTTCTAAAAATTTACGGACATTCAGAATTGTTGTCTATTTTCCCTTTCTTAATTCATAATTGTGGTTCACAAAAATTACGCTACTATTTGGTTCTGTTCGAAAGTTATGGTCCTTTTTTGTGACTTCATTAAAATTGAAAATGACGTGTTCGGAAAATTTAATTCTTGTTTTTCTCGAAACTTGGTTTTCAGTAGGTTTTTGTTGCGTTTTGTTGCAGTAGGTTTTTGTTGCGATCTTATACACCACACTCGTACGGCAATCAGTGAATTCACTGACAAATTCACTGATTGCCGTACGAGTGTGGTGTATAAGATCCCTTTCAGCTGCGGCCGCTTCTACGTAGGACAGACGGGCCGATGCATCAACCAGGATATTAGAACATAAGAGATCGCTAACAGGAGGCTCACCTTCTAACTATTTTACATTGTCGAGATTGTAAGTGCACGCCAAAATCGATGAATGCGCAGTGTTGTACCGTCATAGAAATGAAGAAACGCCCTGATGAATAGAAGCATGGCATATCGAGAATAGTGGTAACGCATGCGTGAGCCAACCGTCGATTAACTTGCATAAAGATGAAATCAAATGCCTTAACAGTTATCTTCAACGTAGACCGCCACGCGTGCCGGATTGATAGGTTCGCCTGTTGCATGGGCATGCGCAGATAAGTTTTCGTGCCTTCTTTCTTTTCAGCCGTTGTGCGTCTCTTCAGTTGTTAGTCGGCGTTTGTGGTGTCCTGACTTCTTTCTTGTGTCCTTGTTTGCACGCCCTGTCTTTTTAGAATGAATACTTACCAACTAGCTCAGCTCTCTGTTATTATAATACTTCAATTGAAATGCAACCTTCTGAAACGACACGACTTGTAGTTTTAGGCTGTAATGTACCTAATAATAATGATAGCGCAAGGATCCTAGTTCATTGCACAGCCTACGTACCCAGCTATAATGCTGCCAAGCCATTTTCTGTTTGTGTGATTGGATTGGTAGTAATGACGATTGGCGTGACGGCCGTATTATGGGTAATATTGGTAATTACATTATAATTACCTGCCGTTTTTTACTCAACACACTTGCACAGTCCTTTTAAACTGTCCTCCCAAAGGCAAACACAAAACTATTAATTTTGGATGAAAATCTAAAAAGATTTCTAAAAAGGTGACAACATACCGATAAAATTGCCGGCTCTCGCACTTGTACCCATTAGTATGCACTAACTGCTGGTCAAAACGTCATGTGTACGTTTTGTCGGCAGGTTGAAAGATTTATTAGTTGAAGTGAAAAGACAGTCGTACACGAAGCAAGTTTGTTTGAACTCTGCAATAAAAACTGTCTAAAGAACACAGGTCTTAGCCCACTTGGCTTTCTTTTCTTCCTCCATATGTTTGACTCCTTTTAAACGAATTGCACCCGAGTAGGGAATAAAAGCGCTACAACAGATCCCCACATTGTACGCGCTGCCCATTCACTTCAGGACTATACGCATTACCAACAGTCCCAACGTCGTTCCCTTTTACGTGCCCTGCGTCGAAATGCTTTTCGCATTGTGCGGAGTTCTCCGTTCAGCCTGCCTTTCAACTCTCGGTATCGCACGACCTAACTTCTAAAATAACTGTTTTCACGCCAGTACTCGGAAGAAAGAGGCCTTTTCTGGCGACGACCAGTACTCAGAGTTGCAGTCAGAAACGATAGCATCAACGTCCAGTCTTCTTCTTCGTTTTATAAAGCATTATCCTCACACCTTAAAAATCCATGACCCACGAAAAATAAGCACCACTTGAACGATGAAAAATACGACGGCGCGTTGCCGAGTGCTAGGCTTTTCTCCGGTAATCTGCAACGGCGGCGGCCGTACCATGCAGCGCCCCTTGCAGCAGCGCCCCTGGCGGCATCGGCGCGCAGAGGGACCCCTTCTGGCAAGGGAAACGCGCTCCGCTCAGCACGCCTCCCCATTCTAGCCACCCTAATTGCGTAAATCCCATTACTCAACGCTGGTCCACTGAAAATGAAGAAGGCAACAGTTAGTCCAACAAACGGGTATGTGCCACAGAAATTTGTGCGGCCTATCAGGAAAGTACCATCATCATAAACGGGTATGTGCCACAGGAATTGAGTAAATCCCACTACACACAACTTCCACTAAAAAAAAACACAGCATATCCACGGAGTGAATGATGATGAGTGGGCGAAGCTGCGGAGGTTCATCGGTAAACCGTGAATCTTCCGTGAATTCTGCCCAGTACATCATCACCGACGTGAGATCGGGCGCGTTTATACTAAAGGTTCGATGAGTTATGACGACTTGCAGCTCACTTTAATTTTACATGTACGCTGTGAATTTTCATTGTTTAGAAAACCATTGCTTTAGAAAACATCTGGCGTCTTTCGTTAAACAGCTGGCGTATTTTCGTTTTGCTTTAGAAACATCTGGCGTTCTTTCGTTTTTCTTTTACAACATCTGGCGTCTATCGTTGGTTTATTTCATCAATCAACGGCGTTTTGAACAAAATTTTTTATTGTTTAATCACGCACAGGAGAATCTCACCAGGCACTACCTTGGAGGTAAAGAATGGATGCTAATGGGAATGAGAGACAGAAGAAGTCGGCTTTTACCTTTTAACGCTGCGAATTTTTATTGTTCAACAACGCACAGGAAAATCTCCCACGGCCCACTTGGAGGTCAAAGCGTAAGACTGGTTACGCACTACGACTACGACTACGAGGGACGAACGGGTGCCGCCTTAAGGAGCTTCGCCCCTAAAAGGAAGAAAGCAACAGTTATCCCCAACAACAAATGGCCGCGAAGCGACGGCGGCGAGCCAAAGACCCCGAGTAACTACGAGAGAATACTGGGAAACGGGAAAACCAAGGGTGGCTGCGAGAAGAACCCCGAAGCGATGGAAGGCTTACGCACAACGACGACGTGCCCGTGTCGTGCCTGTAAGTGACGAAAGAATGCGAACAGCGCCCACTGCATCAGCGACGAACCGGAGAGTGCTTAATAAGAGAGAGCTGGTGGGAATTTTAGCGCCAGACGCAGCAGTGGGGATCGCACCGACGTGTTGAGTTCCAAGAACCCTGCCGCATTCTCAACCGTGTTATGAGGGTGCA